>NW_009199633.1:22967-42103 GCF_000690835.1 Fulmarus glacialis | reverse complement strand
CGGAAGAGTGTTTCCTGTCCAATTATGTAGACATGTTGAAGGGTATTTTTCTTATCAGACATTCTGAGTGACAAGGAGGAACTGTGTTAAGGTGATAACAGCAAAACTATTATGACATTGCAGGTTCCCAAGCCAGGTCCTTTGGGGCAGGAGTCCTGGTGAAGCTTATGACTGAATGAATGTGATACACTTCAGGTTTTAAAAAACTTGACAGTAATGATAGTATGGGAGAGCAAGTGAATTTAGCCAGAAAAGAGATTAGACATATGCAGAAAGAGTATGTTTGAAAAGGCACTTCCTTCTCAAGCAGCCTGTGCAACCAGTACCTGTCAACATCGGAAGTGTTTGATCTTCCGGATGGGTCATAACACAGTATATTCCATAAACTCCGCTCGCATACAGCCAGAGCATCTCTTTCGTCTAAAACGGTATAGAACTTTGAAGCATTTGCCATGATTTTAAATTAATCTCTTCGCACCCATAAAAGCCTAAATCAGGATGATATATGGTGAGGTAATATATAAAACTGGGAACCAAAGCTGCTATGTAATTATCACATGGGAGGTGTGTTTATGTCTGCCTGGGTGGTTGTTCCTGTGTGGCAATGTAGGATAGTAATCCTTCCTCTTTGCCTTTCATTAATTACTAATGAACTAAAGAAATTCCCCACAACGTTCTTTACAACTCTGAATTAAAGACCAGTGCTCTGCAAAGAAAAAGTGTTGGCAGTAGAGAGCCTGTTGACAAAGAACTGAAATATGTATTAAAATTAAGTAGTATTTCTCTTCAGGAATCAGTGACGTGGTTTAGAATGGAGGCACTCAGGCTGCGGAATTTTTACAAGCGCGGAAAAAAAGTCCTAATTCTTTTAATAACCTGGTTATTTTCAATGTGAACTGTATTTAGATAAAAGTTAAAATCCCATATTCCTTGAAATCTATAGCTCTCTTTCTCATCATTTATTTCAGACAGTAGGTGGTACAAAGCTAATTTGTGATCTGTGTTATATCTCAAAGTTATATGAAAAAGGATGCGGTTTAGTTTTTAATTTTCTACAGTTAGAAGAAATTTGTGAATGGTATTTCCGGTGTGATTGGAAAAAAAGAAGCAGAAAATACATCCAAAGATATAACAAATAGCATTTGTCCAAGAAGTTGAATAACGTTGGTTTTATTCAATGCTTACCATGATGCTGTTTGAAAAATTGAGTCCATTGATTTTTCCACTTGTATTATGGAACCTGGTCTAGACAACGGATACTTTGAAGAGCTGATGTGATCTGTTGTTCCAGTTGTAGTTCCTTCTATTTTACTAGTAATAAAGGTGACAGAGCAAGCAGTCAAGGAGAAGGTTTGACTCCCTGCAGCTGCTAATCAGTCATCTGTCACAAGCCCAAAATTGATCAGCAGACCCTGATTAAAATCTCTGGGGGCCTTCTTGAAGGGACAGTATATTCAATAGCCTGTGTGACATATAGACGGAAAATTTCAGAACTATTTTAAAAATCAGCTATGTAAAGTTGTATAAACACCTAATTGCATTTTTAGCCATCCAAATGATCCTAAAAATCTTGCTCTGAATCACGTCATTATACTTCCAGTAAATTTTATACCTCTTTTCTAATTCTGTAATGTTCCATTACACTCACAATAAAGCTTTAGCTTTTCAGAGATGATTCCTCATCTTCCAGACTGCTAAGTGAAGCTCAATTCAACAAGTGTCAGTAGCCTTGGGAGGGAACGATGGCAAAGTGGTTGCACCAGGGCAGTCTCTGATAGGCAAAGCATAGGGTGGTTTTGCGTACAAATGCAAGCAGGGCTGTGTGAGATAAATAAGGATGTAAGGGAATAGGTGGTGGAGGAGAAAAGGAAGAGCAGAGAGGCAGACTGCAAAGATAACAGAATGTTTTGTAAACACCTTTTGCCCCACAACAGCATCGTCCATATGCCCCCTCCTTTCTCTTACCTGCATTTTACCACAGCCTCCCTCCAGTTATTTGAAATGCTGGTTGCTAACAGAATGCTAGTACTACTAGTAGGTGTACTTGTTCAAATCTACTCTCAGGGTGTGTTTGGCCCTTTCAGTTCCTTTGGGCATTTAGGGAGGTAGGATGTATGGTGTTTTTAGCGCAGTATGACTGGCCTGATGAAAAGCCTGGTGAAATCAACGGGAATAATTTTGTATGCCCTGGATGAAGTCTGAACTCAGGTTTGTTTAAAAACAAGAGATACCTTTGTTCAAACTATAATAGACTAAAAAGAAGTACTGGGGAAAGAAAATATGAGGATGTTAATACTGACTCTTCTACTGCTATTGCTCGAGCCAAACTGTGACACTGTGCGTTGCCTTTGCCTCAAGCACGTCTTCCAAAAACTGGTTGTTAGTTTAATAAAGCAGATGCTTTCTAGTAACTGGAGAACTGGGGTGGGAAGTTCATGTGTAACAGCACAGGGCAAATTCACCAGGCCATGTCCGTGAAGACTACGGCTGGGTCTGCAAGTATTTCTACGTTTATTGGCTCTACACAGTATCCTGTGAAGGTGGCTTCCAAATCTGCGCTTCCTTTTGCTGACAGGTTGGGTGAGCCCAGACCACACCTTTGCTTGCTTCTGGCACTGTGGTTAGACTGTGTGATGGTAGTTAGCATATCTCCGCACTCGCTGTGTGCATGGGATCTTTGGTTCGTAATCTTGGATCTGACGCCAATATTCAGCTCACTTAGGAGTGAAAGTACTCTTTGGATTTCAAATGCTAGAAGGCTTGTGTTTCCGTAATGCTTTTGCAGTGTATTGCTAACAAAAACTTCCACCTAAGACTTAAGATAGCACGTGCAAAGACATCTTACACATTTTTCTACATCCCTATTTACAACCCAGCATTAAGTTTGCTTATAGGGACACGCTGCAGATGGAAAGGAAAAGCTTAACACCCGTGATCTGAATCCCAGAGGAGCCCTTTGTGAGTAACCACGCATACTGAATCCATTAAATGACAACAAGCTATGGCGTACCTGTATGAAAGTGATATTACAGGTTATTTCTGACAGTATTCTTTCTTCTTTCTGTTTTTTAAAGGGTTTACTGTGTGAGACCATTGTCCTACAAAATTTTCTGGAGATGAAGCCTTCTGAGGGAAGCTCTGGGAAATGTCTGTCATTCCTGAATGATTGCTGGCTCAGATTTCCATCTTAAGCTTTCATCCGTCACATGGTACAGAGCAATCTGTCCGCCTGTTCACAGGATACAAATAGGTAAAAGTATAGAGATAATGAGAGCAGGACAGTTATCTAGCTATCACTTTTAAAACAGACGGAAATTTACTGTAAAATAGATGTTAAACCTAATTATTTACAAGCTATAATATGCTTTATCAGTTCTTTTTATTGATTTGGTACTAACCAGATTTTAAATTAGCATTTCAGACCAATTCTAGCCAGGTATATACATATAGATATATATATACATAATGTTATCATATATCAATAACGTTCTTTATTTCTTTTTTTTTAATTAACAGTTATTAGAAGTTCTTACATAAGCTAAATTTAGCCTTTATGTAAGGATACAGAATGTTATTGATTTAGCTCCTGCTCTTCCAGACAAATATATGCATTTGATTAACATAATTGTGTGAGATGGTATAATTGGCTTATCTTTTAATATGTTTATCTCCTTTTATTGCTTTCATATGTGTTAAAACGCATTGGAGTGGGTGCTAGAAGCTGTGAGGTTCTGGAGAACGAGTTGTCTTTTTTTTTTTTTTTTTTTTAAAGCATTTCAAGTTGGTTGCAGGAAAAGGTGCATCATGATTTAAAAAAAATCTTGAATAGTTTTGTTTATTAAAAAAAAGAAATATTCAGGAATGTCAAGTTGAAGCTTACAAATAAAAATGAAGTGTACTCCAATTTAGAGAGAGTAATTTGCTCTAAAACCAATGAGCTTGATTATTTTTACCAACAAAGTAGTTTACGGCAGGCCTAGAATATACTTCTGAAGTTACAACCGTTAAACTTGCTACTACACTAATGACTGTAGTTAGCCTGAAAGAAATACCTCATCTTTTTATATCCAAGTGTTTCTTTGCCAAATTGAATTCTCCCATAGTGAAACAGGATGATGTAGCTTTCTGGGTGGGTAATAATACTACCATACTCAGTTAATAAGTGGATTTGAGGGAAGGGATGTTACTATGGGAAAAGCTGCCAAAGAAATATAGGGAAATATATGGAATATAGACATAGTACTGGGGAGAACAGTACTAATTTTAGTGAGTTTAATTAATAAATAAATAACCTTATTTTAGAGATTATAGAAGGAATATGGCTATTTTTCACCCTTGCAAAGGCAGAGAACATGAAAAAGCCAAGTGTCTTAGGGCTGCTTCAGCTTCTCCACTGGAAGATGAGTATCTCCATGAGTACTGTGCAATAGACTTTATTTCCAAAAAATGTATGCTTAAGCTTTGGATGTATTTAAAGAACTGTCAAAGCATTTTCCTCACTTTACTCTCTTTTGCCTTCTCCTTTCCTCTTGCCCACACATGCATACCTACAGCTGAGTATATGGTGTAAGCTTTAAATGCAGCAGACTCTTGTGATAAGCTATAGGACTTTATGGTGTTTCACAGCTCTCAGTGGAAATACTCAGGCTGTGAACTGGAAAGCTATTAGCAGTAAATACTTATTGTCATAGCATTAGTACACATAATTCTGAACTATACTTGACTACGGAAAACTTACTACTTACTACTCCCATACCAATCTCTTGCTGTGAGACTGAGGTTAGAGGAAGAAAAGCGCTTTTAAAAAAACTGTTCCCTTATATATTATTTCCTTAGTAGTTATTTTGGTATTTTTTAATTCTGCTTTAGTTTTATTCTTTATCAGTCATGCGTTTCATATGTGGAGAATTTCTCCTTAAGAGAGTTTTTATTTCTCCCTGAGAACAGATGAAAAATTTGCACATGTTGAAAAAGAAGCCAGTGAGGGAAGTAACATGTGGCACTCAGTTTGCTAATAACCTGTCAGAGAATAGGGACAGAGCATTTTTTTGAACTCCAAGGGGCGGGGGGGATTCTTATAAAGTGATGTCTTTGGACATCATAGATGGCTTATCCATGGGGAACTGGCAAGGCAGTCCTGAATTGCCACTTAGGCATTTGGATGCGTAGATGTGAAGGATAGTAAATCAAGTATTTGCAGGTTTGTAGCCGTTTACTTTGCCAGTTTTCAAAACTTGTGACTCAAAGTTTAGAGAAAAGAAGAATCACATAACCAGAACTTTCCCCCTCCCCCCCCTTCCCCTTGGGCCATGTGTATTCCTAGTTTAAGGTCAGAAGGCTAGAAATATGTTGCAAAGGGATTACGGGAACTTAGTACGATTTTACAGGATTGTCTATTTTTATGGCTGAGAAACTTGAACTGACACTAATATATCATGCAAAACTTCTGGGATTAGATTTATATTTCCTCTTAATTCTTGAACTTTAAAGATATCATGATTAAGACATGGTAAAACAAACAAAACAACTGTCATATGCAAAACATAGATTTCATTATGTGATAAACATGCACCTCAGGAAGTCTAAACAGACCCTCAGAATAAGTTGTTACTCACAAAAGCACAACACAATTATAAAGCCGATAAGGTGAGTAATTAAGGAAAGTATATTGCTTCTGAAGCTCTGAAAGATAAAAGTGCTTGGGTCAGCTGCCTCCAATTTTAAGCGTCCCTCCACCATAGATGCAAACTTCAATACGAAGTGGCCAGCATGTTAGACCACAGAAATTACTCATGAAATTTGCTTGGTAAGCAGTTTCTAAATGTCAGTTCCTTGTGTAACTTGATAAACTCACACAAGCAGGAGTCCGTTGAACTGTGCAGTAATTAAATGTGTCATAATAGGCTTGATTCTCAAGTTTGGTGTTTTTCGAGTTTCCTAACTTAAAATGACCTGATGCAGACTGCTATATTTCCCTTTTCTTGCTGGGTTTCATACATCTCGTATGGCTTTGTTCGGTCATAGGAGAAAAATTTTTGCTAGCGTTTAAGAACGCTTTTCGGTTCAAACTGTGTCAGGTGGCCATAATGACAACTCTGAAATGAGTTCACTTTCTCAATCAACTAAGCACTCAGTCATGCAGCTTCTGTGAAAGCTTAAGTTACTTGCATTCAGGCTGCCTTTTCCGAATAATGAACAGCTGTCAAGCCATTGCCAGGCTTGGCAATCTTTAAAGACACATGGCTGCATTCTGTCGTTGGATACGGTTTTGACAGGGATTAGACAGACCTGCTTAGGAGGTAGAATTTGTTATCACCTTCTTTCCCCATCTTTTCTCCTCTCTCAAAAGTATCACAAGCATTACTGCTCTGGATTGATATTAATAGAATGATCTAAACTACGCAAAATAAACATGTATAAAGATGTAGCTTTTCCAGAGAGGCTTCCTGAAGCAGGCTACATATCAATCACCACAGGAGATACAAAGCTGAATCACAGCACAACCTATTGTATAGAAGGAACATATACTTTCCCAGACAAATATAACTCAGGTGACTTCAGCCTCCTGGCATCAATCCCTTCAGGGATTAGGTTTTAAATACGCAAATTGACATGTTTGCATTTACAAAAATTCCAATTTCAGATGCAAACATGCTTGAAATAAGTTCTGAAGTTGATATATTACAGCACTGACAGTAATACTGAAATGACTTACCTCCTTGAATCTGTGTCACCTAATCCTTACTCTGATCCTTTCAAGATAAACTCCCATTGACTTCCAAGGAAACTGTGATCATGATGTGCCCGCAATGCACTAGCTTGCACATCTACAGATGCTGTCTGGATCTCAGGTCATCAGGAGGGTGTCAATGGCCGGTACCTTGTGCCAGCAAAAGGTTTAGTGCAGTTTATTCCTGCTTAGGAGAAAGGGAAGGCGAACAAGTGCTGATCAAGTCTCAAAAGTCAGAAATTTCTGTGAACACAAGGCAGAGCAATGATGTAGTGTCACGGTGGAATGAAAACTAATGATATTGCACAAAGTGCATCGATTTCACTGATGTGCAAGTTCTGAAAAGTAAATTAATCATCCAACACACTATTGCAGGGATCTAGAAAGAAGCATTTGTTTTAAAAACAAGTGACCAGAAAGAGGGTTTATTAGAATTTTGGGTGATAATCCATATTTGTCACTGGTTTTCTGCAACTGTGTGAACTACCTTGATCACTCATGCAGCAGATTGCATCAGGTGCTCCTAAGATTCAGCTGTCCCTTCCACTCCCTACTCAGGTAACCAAAACAAGACGGCCTGAAGAATCAGATTACATTGCTAGTAGCAATGAGCAGTGAGAAACACAGAAAGAACCATACATGGGTCAGTGTCCAAGGTCCATGAAGTACACTCTCAGAAAGCAGCCAGATTACCAAATGAAACAGGGCACAACCATCACTCCAAAAAAAAGTGTACATCTTTGCAAGCCTTTTCAACAGCTACTGGTCAGGCACCATCTAAATAGCCTGGTGAGGAAATGCAAGCAAAATTTGGGTACCACTATTAGCAGCTGTCTAAAGACTCATCTGTATGACTGTCCTGGTGGCTGTAGAAGCCAGCTGCAGTTCTACTTATGGAAGAGTAGAATATGCTGAGTACAAAACGTGATACATCACCATCTGAATGCCTCCATTCATGGGCCAAATGATTGGGAAAAGTTGACAAAGCAAAAGACAAAATTAAATAATGACATCAGCTCACTTTCATTCAGGTGACCATGACACAGAAGGATTATCTTCCCCTTACACTAGGAGAGTTCAGTTTCTGGTCTGAACTCCTCAGAAAGGCGATGAAATGGTCTTTGTCACTTACTGTACAGAAGCATTCTGCGTGAGGAAAATATACCTGTATCGGGAGAATAGCGGTGCCTTGAATTGTAAAACTAGGGCTCCTAGCAAGGTAACTCTCCTCAGTTTACTGGAAAATAATTGTTTCAGGTTCAGTGTTTAAAAGTAGTCTGGTCCACTTTCCTAAAGTAACCAGTTTGTGGTACAAACTACAAATGTGCCATACGTACATAATTTAAAATCAGCTTATTTGGTTTTTGTGCACTAGACCAAAAATGTGAGGAGAGGATGTTCAGATAGGTGTAACTCCTTTCCTTGTTCTACTCGGCTGCATATTTGCAATCACTCAGCAGAGGCAGTTTAATAAAAGTAGCTGAGTATCAAGTAGAAATGGCCACGAGATGCTCTTTGGTTTTGTGATTATTATGAATTAATACTGTTAATGGGAATTTCAGATGTGCTAGAAAAAAATAATTGATCAATGGTTACATTGGAAATATTATAATAGTGACATTAAAAATGTATCTAAACCAGGACAATTGATTCCTATGGAAAAAGTGGTGAAATGCAACAGATTTAATTAGAGACTTAGATAACTCAGATGACGTTTAGATAAAACTTTTGCAAAAGATTTTTTTGGGGAAAAAAAAGGGTGTAGCCATGCTGTACCAAAACTGATAGTAGTTTCTGGGAGCATATGATTGTCTCCACCCAGTTAGCTCTTTTCTTCCCTCCTCAGGACACAATGAGTGGGGAGAAAATGTCTTTCTATTGTTATTGTGTATTACACCTATTTACTTGTATGGGGTATTTTGGAGCCTTAGTCAAGATCCAGGGTTATTCACAACGTAAACATGAATAAGATTGATAAATTAATCTGGCTTATTAAGTTTCATTAAAATGAATTTAAAACCTAGAAGAGAAATTCAAAAGGTTTTACCTTACTGTGGCAACCATACATAAAACCAATCAGAATACAGATGGAGAGAGCATTACATGACCAGACCCATCACATTTGTCTGGAGAAAAAGTAAAGCCTGGAGAAAACAGGTCACATTAATGTTACTTAAGAACTTAAGAAGTTCTACATTGTCCTACCTTACAGTTTTGCAGTTCTGTAAAAATAACAATGTTGTGGTGGCACTTTTTCCTCAGGAATTTTGCAGACTTACAAATGCATCTTACCACAGGCTGACTGCTAACAGTGAACTAGGGCATTGAATCATTATCCAGCTCAGTTATTTAGTTGTCAAGTTGTTGTAAAAAATGTTAGAAATTCAGCTGAGATATATGCTATAGGTGGACTATATTTCTCTAAAGGTAGTTATTAAAGTTTGATGTAAATTACATCTGGACGCTACTACTTTTCGTCCACCTGCATTCATTCTCATTTGATATCCAGAGAAATCTGTTTCCAAATTGCCTGTTTTCCAGTGCTGTTTCAATAACTATAATCTCTGCAACAAAGAATCCATATTCCCAAATACTGTATAACACCTGTGAGACAACTTTGGAAGTAAAAATTGAAGAAAGAAAACAAAATGCAAGGTTTTCCTCAACGGTCTTGAAAATTTATTTGAGAAAAAATGGGGTATTTCTTCACTGCGAGGGGTTAGGAAATTCCTCAGTTCACCAATAGAGATTGTCTGCTTTTACATACTTGGGTCAGTTGTGCCTCCCACAGAGCGTGAAGGAAGGATGTTTTTCTGAGAGGCAGTGGAATGGCAAGATGTTTCTTCACATGGGGAAATAATCTATAAAGGCATTTAGAGGGGGGCAGAAGAGCAACACCCAGCTGGCAAACAGAAAATTCTCAAGCCCAAGAATCTGACAGCTGTCAAAGTTGATGGCTGTGAGAGTTGCTTGTGACATGAATGACTCAGGTGAGGTTCTACCCCACAAATTATTGCAGCAGCTTCCCTCAGTTGCATCTTTTCTATCAATTACTAAAACTTTTATAAATGTGTTCCTGACGAGATATAGATGGAGAAACATCATAACTGGTTGATGCCTTCAGCCTATATTTTTGCATACGTATAACGTAATTAGCTTTTGCAAATGTTAATAGTATTCTCCACAGTTCTGTTCAGCTGTAGGCAGGTGGCAGAATGGCTCCAGGAAAGGTGTTAAAATCAAGCCAAAAGAAAAAAATATTTTACTGTTTTCAGCACCACTAAGACAATAACTTATATTTCTTGACGCAGCCATATGTAGTTTTGAATGGATGATAAAGAACACTCACTTCCTGCAACTTCTGGGAATACACGAAAAAATGTACAGCTATTTACTGAAGGAGAAAGCACAGCCACAGAGTTTTTATAGCTGCTTTTCTGGTAGTTGCAGTAGTTTGGCAATAAGCAACAACGACAAACAAATCCATTCTCTGCAAGATACATGTAAACAGTCAAGTATCAAAAGAACGAAATCCTTTTTTCAATTCCATTATTGCAACCACAGCATGTTTTATTAACTCCTTGAAATGTGATCTTTTGGGCTGTTAACCTTCTCTAGAATCCTCTTTGTTGATCCCTCTTTGCTGTTCTTCTGACCTCTCATTACAAGGGCTGTCACAAGGATTGTTCCATATGTTAACCATTCCTTGGAGAAAAAGGGAAGACAAAGAAAATTATGGATTTTATTAGTGAGGAAACTTCATCTCTTCAGCAAAGCAGCCTGAAATACTTGGATTGAGGGAAATACTTTTGAATTGGCTGACTCAAATTTGACTAATATTAGCAAATAAGCCATTGCCAATCCTGTATTTTAATTCACAGGTTTCTCATAAAGAGGTCACCTTTTGCTCTACCTGACTGTCAGTGAAGTATTACCCTGAGAAGATGTGCGTGTTAAGATGTATGCAATGGTGTATGTCTAATGGCATTTATCCAGTGTCCCTAAGTGGCTAAGCATGTCTCGTGATTAGAGAGGTCAGCTCAGCTGAAACCCCATTCTCCCTCTTTTTCAGACTGACAAGCATCTTGAATCAGTGAATTTGTTTTAGACCATTAGTTCAGGTGTTACAACACTACTGGCATGTCATGGGGAGGGAAAATACCACTCCAAAATATGATGTTGCCTAGAATTAACATAATAGTGGAATTGCTAAACTGCTGGTCTCAGGAGGTCATTCTTAGCCTTGCCATCTTTTCCAAGTAGCATTTCCAAAAATTATATGTTGTAGCACGTCAGAGGACAAAATCTAAACAGAGATTTGCCATGGGCAACCAATCTACAGAGCCTGAGAGGAGGTGCCCATCTAGGGAACCTAGAGGAAGGATGTGGTGGTCTGTGATGGACCCAGAAGCTAGTCATGGTGCTCCTGTTCAGCCCTGCTTTCAGAGTCACGGAGATCTGCCTTGTGCCACTAATTTTAATCTGGAAGAAAATATGCCCAAGTTTCCCAAGTTTGGGAAAACACGGTGTGGTGCCAGCCCTGGACAACAGGAATGAATGAGACCTGACTAAGAGAATGCCAAAGATATCTGTCAGGACAAATTTTATAGGGAGAGATAATATTTCCAATTAATTCAACTGGAAAAAAAAAGGAAAATTAGACAGCTTTGGCTGTTTAGGCATGTTTGTATACAATCACTGGTGTGCCTGGAAATTTATCTGATTTTTCCAGCTACCAATAATTACTGCCAATATCCTTAAACCCTGTCTACAGCAAAATACTGTTAAAAATATGTTGTACTTGCTCAGAAATAATAATCTCTTTCTCATTTAGGAGGCTTTAAGTGCCAGAGAATATGACTTATTTGGCTGTAAGTGATCATCACCTGGTCCCCTCAGTTAGGAAACATTGTGTTTGTCTCAGCTAGAGACATACAGATAATTTCTTGCATTGATGAAATATCCTTTAATCGAGATTATCCCAAAATACTTCCCAAGTTATATTAAATACATACTGACTATATAGTGAATATATAGGACTGAAAAGCAGGGGAGTGAAATATAAGTTTTCTTAAGGATTGATGTAGCAAGCAAAGAAGTAATAGAAGATATTAACTATAATGGGATCTTGGTAGTGTTGCATTGAATGTAGTTAATGTTTAAAATGAGATCTTTTTTTCCCACACTGGCTAGTAAATAACTTCTATGAAAAGCTTGATGAGACACAAATAGTTGCACATAGCATGGAAAGTAGTAGAAAATAAGAAATATTGTGGTTTACTCAGGAATACCGACTTTTAGTTAAAGAATTTGCTGGCACTTAATGCTTGAATGCTTTAAGGGTATTTGGCTTACTTACAGAGTTTTATCTCATAAGTTCCTGATGGCCAAGAACCTCCTTTTCATATTCATTTATTTCCCCTAAATTATACTCATTTTTAACCTGAACTCCAGGGTTGCTTTCCTGAGCACCTCTCTGACAAAAGCAGTTTGTAAGTTATGGTCCTATCAGGCCTGTTACTTCTGTTCAAATAATGTGGAAGACCTGTAATAAAATGCGAAATAAACCACTCACCATTTCAGCTGTATCTTCAGTGAAACAGGAGCCCTGGCTTATCTCAGTTTTCAAATATATGAAAGAAGATGGGCCACCTGTCATGGCACTGAAGAGTTTTACCTAAACCCAAAGCAATTTACTCTCTTAGAGTGAAAGATATTTAAGGCTGCCTTGAGAAGTTAGCTGTTTGCTTTCTTCAGAGAGAATACTGAAACCAAGAATTCATATGCTCCCTTTTCTAACAAGTTGACTAGTATAATTTATGTAGATGACTGAATACACTTCTTAAAAATCTGTATCGCATCCAAACAGTTTTTGTCTTAGGGCTTCTTAGACCGTGGAGACAATAGGGAGATAAAAAAGGGAGTTTCAGATAATGACACGTTTCTGTTTTCTTGCTTTGTTTTGAATACTTAGGCCTGCTGGTGGTCTCTTTTTTTCCCCTGAATTTTCCTTTCCAAAAATCATCTGTCAACTTTGGGAAATGAGACACTTGACATTTTTTTTTGTATTTTTTATTTCTTGTATTTACATTGTGTGGTTTTTTATTTTGTTTGCTCCAGAAAGGCTGCATGATCACTAAATTGGGTTACAGTTTCATTTTATTTTTAAAAAGAGGAAAAAATGAGTTATTGAAAGCACAAGTACTAAAATTTTTTTCTCTCCCTTTAAAAGGAAAAATGTTTTCAAATACCTTTGATTGTAGTTTACAGAAGTCCTTTCAATGAATACTTCAGTCTGCTGCAGAAGAACAAGTAGCTAACTACTACTTTTCCATAGGCTTCTTGGCCTTTGGACCTAATGTAGTCAAAGGTCGCGAGGTCATGATGAAAAAGTCAGAAGAAAGGGATTGGGAGTCTTGGATTGGAAGCAGTGCTTTAGCCAGATTAATCTATTTGCCAAGCTACTAGTATCCTCTTAATACTGTGATCTTGCACAAAAATGTTGTAATACTTGTTTCGTGATTACGGGAAGAAAGCAGTTAAGTTCTGTGCAACTGTCTTAAAGCATCGAAAGGAATAGTGTTGTGGCATACAGAAAGTAAAGTGTATTTGTAACTTCATTTAGAGGGAATCAGGAGACACGGAAAGGAAGATTGTTCTTTTTCAGCCAACAAACACTAGCAGTACTAAAGGATAGACCATTGCCTCAAATTTATTTCCCTGAAACTGCAGAAAATCCTATTTCAGTCCCATGAAAATATTTGCAATTTCAAAAGCAATTCCTTATTCCACGTGCAGATGAAATGAGAAAGTTTAAAATATTTGGGAAGGCAAAAAAGAAGGAGGGAAGATTGTGATCATCTCTCAATCTTTGTTAGCCGGATGGTTGGGGGACTTACTTGATACATTGTTCTAATTTGCCAAGTGCATAAACTTTTGAGCTTACCAGAGATGTGGGCAGATCCAAATAACAGTGAACCTTTGCAAGGTAGTAGAAGCTTTCTGCATGGGAAGCAGCGGCTGGTGCTCGGGAAGTGTGGAAATGTGTATGCACCACACGGGGAAAATGTTGGTTGTGATTCAAGTAGTGGGATTTGTGAATTCGTGAGGATAAGGTGGGATATAAAACCCAGAATTGGAGAAGGCTGGAAAAAGGAGATGTTTCTTATTATTCTTTGAAGCTTGGTGAAAGAGATCTGTGTGATTTTTAACTTTTTTTTTTCCATTTTGATGAAGTCCCAGTGTCTCCATGCAAGCAAAAAGAGTCAATGGCTTAAAAGGAGATACACTGTAAACAGTAAAAAGTAATAGTGCAACAGTCATGAAGATTTCCAGAAATAATTTAATTGCTAACCTGGGATCAATTACATAAAGCAAGATGCTCCAGTGACCTTAGTCCAGTGTTATCACCCTGACTATATCTGATCAGACACTTAGGCTTCACTTAAAAATATGTGAATTCCAAGGAAAAATACCCAGGGCTTGGTGAAGATGTCCAGGTGGCTGTGGTGTTGAAATGTGCCGTTCTGCAAGCCTAAACCCGCATAGCTACGTGGCTGGAGGGCAAGCTAATGGTCCACAAAGGTTGCTGATGCTGGTCTCATTTCCAATTTACAGCAATAATTTGGTGAAAGCCAGTGAGGCCATACCACTGTAAACCTTAGACAATATGCTAATAGGTTTGGAAGATCTCTTTCCTAATCAAGGAATATCTTGTCCTACTGCTAATTAGGACATTTGGAGATCTCTTACAGTAATCCTAATCACATAAAAGTGATCAAAATTTCCTCAGCCTGATGACTTGGTTGTTCCTACATACAGAGCCAGCTGAAAAAAAGTGCTTTGACATTGCAAGACTAATTTTCCTTCTTTGGGAAAGTTCAGTGTACTTGAGATTCTGCAAGTAAAACATGGGAAGGTTTTTAAGGTAAACAAAATGCCTACTCCCTTTTCCTTTTTTTTTTATTTGTTTGTTTTTGCTTGGAAGGAATATTTGCCTGTATCTAGAAACGTGTTTCACCATGGCCAAATAATTTCCTAATTCTCTGTTAAAAATTATTTGCATAAAGTAGTACCTGGAACGAGATAGGTGTTCAGAGTCCAAGTCTAAATCACTCTTAGCCTGTGTAACAAATTCTCATATCTGATGGCTGTTTGATGGTGTTGCAATGCTGCTTAAAATTGTTTTAAACCATCTAGTTTCAGAATGCAAAATTAGTCTGCTTTTATACTAAATATTTTACAAACGTCAGCCAAAATTATTTCGGTGCAACAGTATCTTATTTACACTTACACACTATGAAAGCAGCTTTTAAAATAGTTGATTTTGATCTGGTGTAAACAGTGTAAGAGTTCTATCCTTATCACTCTAATGTGGACACGTGCAGTTGTGTGATAGTCTTTTGCTTGTTACAAACAAATACATTTGAAGAAAACAGAATAACCTGGTTATAAGTAAGGGGAGCTTAGTGGGAGGAGAAATCAACAAGGTGCAAAAATTAATAACTAGCATGCATATTTAATGAATTAAAAATTGTTCACCACAAAAAGTCGTGAGAATATCCTGAAGGTCCAACAGTCTCTAAACTTCAATGGCAACAGACTATTCATCTTATTTTGAGGTAGTGCTGCTACAAACTGTAGTTTAGATCTTACGCTATTTTTTATAATGAAAGAGAGAAGCATTACCTTGGGGGAAAATGTATATCAATATCAATTTGTATGTTTATTATATGAGTTTATTATTGGACATTAAAAAATGAGTCTGTTGTCTAGTGTCTCAAGATAAAATCTAACAAAGAAGTATTATGTCTTTTTAAATAGTAACATTTTTGTGATCGTGATACAGAATATACTAATGCAGGCAAGGTTAGCTTCTTGGTGCTTACTGGCTTTTTTCAGCCAGAGTACTTAATTTGCAGAGCGGGCTGTAAAGTGCATACTTCAGTTTCAGCAATGTATGAAGCTTGGATGCTTTCCAGCTTAGAGAATTTGTCATGTATAGCTGATACCCATTAATCACTACTGGTCAGAAGTTCATCCTCTAAAAACTAACCTTAAAAAAAAAAAAAAAAAGGCTGTGGAAAGGAAAGCCATTGGTATGCTCCCAGAAAGCTACGTGAGATGTTAGCCTGTGAAGAAGGGATGGCCATAACGTATAGGTCCAAAGGGTTGGAGGGAAGAGACGTGAAGTATCACTGTGATTTCAAGCAGAACCTGAAACAACTTCAGATGAGTGAGTCAGGAAAACTGGTCAAACCTACATCACTGGGGAGGAGGGAAGGGAGGCAGGGATGAGAAAGAAGTACAATGTTTTAAAGTAAGAAAATAGATGTGAAACATTTTTCCCAAGGCATCAAGGGACCACGTGCAGTGCCAGTAAATAGTAAGAGACTAGCAGGGAATAACTTCAGATCCTCAACTACCCTTTTGGAATAGCAATTCAGGTAAACCTGAATGACAACCAGATACCGAACAAATCCCTTGAGGTTACGGTCACTAACAATTACTCACAAGAAACTATAAATCTGCTGTCAGGAAATGACATTTATGGAAGGTAGTACAGTGTCATTCCTTCATGCAAGAGTGTAATCTGTAGTTTGAGACTCTTGAAGGGTGAAGGGGAATAGAGGAAAAAAAAAATCCAACAAAAACTAAACACCTTAAAATTCAAGTGGTTTGAATTGTCTGGTGCAATTGATAAACTGACTGAGGAGCAGGGGAGTCTCATCAGTTAGTTGTTAGTTGTTGGTTGCAAGGCGGCCAAATCTTTATTTTGCAAAACCTTTTATTGTTTTTAGTTTTACAAGAAATAACCATAAGGATTTGGATTTAATTTTATCCAAGTCATCGGAAAAATCTTGTTTCCTTTCTGGTTTTCATGTTTGAATTTTTCAAGCACAACTCTGAAGCACCTGATGTCCTGTTGCCACTTAAGCAGACAGGATATTTAGGGGAACTATTTCATTGTGTAAGAGCTGCATTTATAACAGCTGAAGAGCTACTGCCCTACTCATAGCTATTTTTATCTATGAAGTAAATTGCTACTGTGGGAGGACCACAATTAATTCTGAGGACTAGGAAGCTGCATACACAAATATCTGAGTTGATAAGATTAATAAGATGTGATATAAAATGTAATTTTTCTCTACTGTTCCAAAATGGTTGCTCATCTTTTCTCCTGTTCTCTATATTCTCACTGTTGCAAAGGATTGCTTGTTTGAAAGAGGGGGAAGGGAAAAGAGAAGGGGAAGTCTTTCCAGGCCTGTGGGGTGTTACCAGATAACCCGCATGTTGTGGGTGACAACTGTTTAATTATTTAATCAGAACACATTGTGCAGTTATATTTAATGCAGTCACTAAGAATACCTTCTGAATGAAACCTAGCTCTGATGGGCTCACGGTACAGATCTAAAACATTATTTGCATATTGTCCCTCAAACAAATCAAATTTACTGAATTTCAGCCTAAAATGAACATTTGTCAATGATATAAACAAATGAAAATGACCTTTTATAGAAATAATCTTAATTGTATTTTACCACATTTATCACAGATGAGTGTTAATCTGCGTTTTTTATGAAAAACTTTAGCAAGGCATAAAATAAGTCTCAGATGAGAAAAACTATTTGTAAACTTTAACTACAATCTAAAGCTTTATGCAACATTTTTGAACTGGTATACTGGTCTAGGATTTTGCACTTGCAAAAACTTTTTAGATTGATTTCACACCTGACTTTTGTTCTGTGTTGGTAATCCTGAATTTTATTGCCTGGTTGTCATAATGATGTCCTCAAAGGTTCTGATTTAAGTGTTCACAGTTGTCTCTGGATCCTGTTTCATTCTCTGTCTTATTTCCTGGGTGACGCTTGACTTGATTGGCATTTTGAATCTTCCCCTGAGTAGAATACTCAGAATAGTGGGTTTGTTCTCTCTCTCTCTTATTGTAAAAAATAATTAAAAGCCAGACGTTGGGTATTACAATATTTTGTATGTTGAACAAAACTTTCCGTGCATAATGAAGGAAGGGCCCCAAGAGTTGCATATCTGGTTACCTAATGAATATTCAGGAAAATATCAAAAAAGAATTTAAAAAAGAAATGTCAACTGATTGTAGATTATCAGAACTGCAGTTTTGCTCAGAAATAATACTTACGCTTATTCACTGCTGCATTCTCTCATTCAGAATGCTAAACTGTTGGAAAAATATATTCTTCTCTCTCCGCCCTCCCAGTAATGTTTGTATTCAACTCTAGAACTGTATCTAGCAACACTGGTACAAAACTTTGGTTGGTTGAATTACCTGACTTGTGTTTTGCTCCCAAATATGTTATTACGTCTCACATGTACTTTTAGTTTAAAAGAATTAGCACTTTATTAAGCTATTTTAACTAAAGCACCAAAGCTCCAGCTGAAATGAACGTATTCCTTAGAGAAATCCAGGCTTTGACAGTCCAAACCCAAGCATCTTTACAAAATTGTGTAGGCCAGGGGTGTTGCTAACACCTTCCTATGGTCATTGCCAGTGTGTATCTGTCGCCCATTGATCCAGACTCTCCAGATACTTTTCCCCGGGTTCGCTACAATTATCAAAGTTACCCTCAGGGCAAGAGACCTGGAGGTAGGCAGTGAGCTTTGGTTCCTCACAGCTTTCTGCTGAACAGCTTCTTTTTCTTTTCAGTGCTGAAATTGGTGGAGTTGCAATGCTGCATAAAGGCGAAAGGTGTCCTCTGCAGCAGCAAAATCTACGCGCGTGTGGGTGAGTATAAACTTCCTTGTCCACAGGGCTTAAACTTAATCCTTTCCTCCACTTGAGTGTTTCCTAGGCCATAGCTTTTGCATGTGCTATTCTCTCCTTATTCGGAGCCCTTCTTAGAGGCTGCCAACTGTAAAGTGTCAACACAGCCTAGAAGAAACAATCCAAACTCCAGCTGAAGATTATTCAAACTCTTGATGTTTCTGAATTTGTGGGTGGGAATTTACAGAAACGTTTATTTGTTTTCTGGGGTTTTTTGCATAATTTTATTCTATTAGTCTGTGGTAGGTTGACCCTGGCTGGATGCCAGGTGCCCACCAAAGCTGCTCTAAGGCTCCCCTCCTTAGGGGAGAAAGAATATAACAAAAGGGTCGAGATAAGGACGGGGAGAGATCAATCACCAATTACCATCACGGGCAAAACAGACTTGACTTGGGGAAAAATTAATTTAATTTATTACCAATCAAATCAGAGTAGAATAATGAGAAATAAAACCAAATCTTAAAAACACCTTCCCCCCACGCCTCCCTTCTTCCCAGGCTTAACTTCACTCCCGAATTCTCTACCTCCTCTCCCCAGCGGCACAGGGGGACAGGGAATGGGGGTTGCGGTCAGTTCATCACACGTTGTCTCTGCCGCTCCTTCCTCCTC
>NW_009199633.1:247-22321 GCF_000690835.1 Fulmarus glacialis | reverse complement strand
TACCACGCAGCAGGTCTGTCTTGGAGCCAGCGGGCATTGGCTCTATCGGACATAGGGGAAGCTTCTAGCAGCCTCTCACAGAAGCCGCCCCTGTAGCCCCCCCGCTACCAAACCCTTGCCATGCAAACCCAGTATATAGTCATGGCAGATCATTATGCTGGGAAAGCACCAGGGAAGGTTCTCTGAGACAACACTGAAATCTCAAAGGCCTTTATGACTTCTTGGGCATGTGAGAGAGGAAGATCAGCACATTGATTTCTTCCTCAGTCTTGAGTAGTAAGCGATTCAAACTAACAAATACTTATACTTACCCCTGGGTCACCAGGTTCACACTCCACACTAGCTTTTAAAGCTCCTGAAACAAGAGGCAGGTCTCCCAGTACACCTTTAGAGGTTTATCTTTTTGCAAATCACTATAACTGTAAGAGAATGCATATACATTAATTTCTTCCTTTTGAGTGCTGTTAGGACTGTACTCGTGTATTATGCTCTGGTTTAATAGTAAGGCTCCCTGTCAACACTTTTCTCATTAAATTGTTTTGTGGGTTATTGTTTTTCTGCACCAGCTCTTCCATTTCCTCACTGCAAAAATTGATACTCGTGTCTGTTGGCTGAGGAGACCTTGCAAGCTACTCATGGCCCATAACAAATGAAAAAAACCCCGTGTGTCTCTGCACGTGCACACACGTGTCTCTTTGCACTCAGGAAGGAAGACGGTGGAAAGGGAACAAGTTTGGTTTGTATTTCCCATCTTGGCAGGGATTTGGGCTTGGCAATGAAGCTGGTGTATGCATCCTACTGCTTTTGTGTACTACTTTTAAAGACTTGTTGTCTGACCCTGTATATCACAGTGACACAGTTTCCCAAAACAGACAGCCCTCTTTGGGTCGACTAGCTCTCAAAGAGGGGAAGAGGCTGTGAGGTGTGTATTGGCAATGAGAATTTTGGCCTGACTTCTCCAAGGGGCTGGATTGCCTTAGTCCTACACTCACTTGTTTTTTCCTTGCCCTAATTCAAATTGGGTTTGGGCCTTATTTATTAATATATTTATTAATATATTTCTCCCTCTTCCTTTAAAAACCAGAGTAGAAATTAGGAACCTGAGTACCCTTGGAAACATGGGACCCAAGAGCTAAAATGAGCAGTTGTACTGATGCGCGTGGAGAACAAGAGAAGGCTGAGAAAAGCAGTGGTTCTGTTTCCTCCTTTCCAATTTTATTTTTGTTTTCTGTTCACAAATACTGTAGTGCAGCATCTTAATGAAAGTGCAGTGAGATTGCCAGAGTAGAAGAGGCTGCCTCTTTCCTTCTTGTACTTCCACTAGAAGAGACGTCAGTATGACAGGCTGGGGCAGAGGACGAGTCCAGCGCAGCCCAGCCAGCGAGAAGCGAGAGCTACAAGCCAGGCTCCCACCATTGCCCTTTCCACCCAGCAGCCACGGGGCTCAGCTACCCCGCCGGCAGCCCCAGCTGGGATGAGACTTCCAGCACCTTCCCTGTGCAAAAAGAGGAAACACAGTCTGAGAAGTAGGGCTAATCTGTGGGCAAGTTGCTATCCCTGTCTATCTATATAATATGGGAAAGAGGGTGAGGTTTTGGGGGGATTGCTATTGCGTTTTAATTGTAAATGCATGAGTGAATGCTTTGGATCCTATGATATATCTATAGCAGAAATTTAATTTTGGTATTTTCTTGAGAATCATTTGTCTTTGATTTTGAATATTTCCACCAGTTTTTCTTGTGGGTACATAATAAATGAAGGACTGCCTGAAGGACCCTTGTTTTGTGAATGAAATTCTTCTGTGAATCTCGTTAAAGGAGTTCACCTTTCATTTAAATGGATTATCAATATGTTAAAGAAGTGCTGTTTGACCATCCAGTTGCCTAGTAAATGGGGAGATCTATCACTGGTAATCTCATCAGTGAGCTGGAGTAGGACCTTCCATCAATTTCTTTCTTCTATGTACCTTAGGTCAATTTTATTGCTACAAAGGACTATGAGGAAAAACAGATTGACACGTCTCTCTTAAATAGCAAAAAACCCCATGAAATAGGATTAGGACTGAAAACCCATCCTTAATTTATTTCATCATGCCTGTATATTGCAGGTGTATGTCTGCACTTGAACGTGCCATCGTGCTTAGGCACAAACAGGAGGGGGAAGTTCAGGATTGCTATTTCAGCCTTCACTCTCAGTCTCTTGGCTTTTGTGTATTTTGAAAACGACCTGTGACATTATTTTAAAGATCTGTAAGCAGCTTATGAACGACCATTGAATAATACTGTGTCTGGAGTGCCCCAGACAGTGAAGTTTGAAGAGCTATCCTACAAGTGAGTTTAAACATCAGGAGGCCACATAGTGGTATTGCAAGAATTTGTGCATAGGAGGACTTATATTCGACATCCCATCTTGTTTTTTTTTTATTTTGTAGACATGAGGCTGACCCACAGAATTCACAATGTGCTTCACTGGGCCATATTCAAGCAAAAGAAGATATTGATAATAAAAATTAAAATAAACAAAATACTAACAGATTCATTTTGCATTTGGAAACATTTTCTCAAGAGGGGTAGGCTGAAATGTCAAAAATAGTCTTCGCTACCCACAATTATCCCATTTTGTAACTGGCCCCCAAACTGTGAAGGTTAAAACCATGGACACCTCTCTCGGCAGAATCCCGTCCCTCCTGCCCTGTGTCCAGCGGCGGCAGAACTCTGACCAGGTTGTTTCCTAAATTACTTTTATCTGTTTGAGAAGCAGGCAAAATCTTCCTTTCCATTTCAAAAGGAAGGTTTTGCCTGTTCTGTTTTGTATGAACAGTTCCTCATGCCTTCAGCTCCTCAGAAGACATTTTTGGGAGCGTGGGTAAGCAGAGCTAGGTCAGTCAGGTGGCACCGGGAGAAAGAAGTCTCACCTGGGCAGTGAGGCAGACTGACCCATCTGGGATGTGGTACTGTACTGGGAATGAAAGGAGACTTTCTCCCCACTGTGTATCTCCATCTGCCGTTTTCAGAGAGCACGGGAAGAGGCCTCCCCTGCTGTCTCTGCCCTATTTGTATACGTACACTACCTATATTTCTCTATCCTTCTACCTGGCTAATAGGCTGGATGCAGGAGAAGTGCGTGTGAGCTATCCTGCTAAGTTCCAGAGTTTTACCGAATCGGTTGAGCTTTGCTTTACTTACCTGTTTCAGTAGCTGTGAAGACAGGGTTTCAAGGCAAGCAAATGCCATTATGCTTCATATTGAATTGTCATTTAAGTGTGAAGTAACTTGATATTTGTTCTCTTGTTGTAATTGATCACTCTCTTTTTTTGCTGAGTGCCGTGACCACGGATTATAGTTTTGTTTTAAAGCCAGGAGACAGATGAGTGGCAGGACTTCAGATAGGAGGAAAAGAGTTTGGAGTTTTACCTCTTTTGCAGAAATTTTCAAGTTACATAATTGGACCCACTGGCTGGCTGAGAAGAAGAGATTAGACACAAGTAGGATTTGTTAAAACCATCCATTAAAGATACATGAAAATCAGTCAATTGTGAGGGTGAAGTAGTCAGGCATGCAGGAAGTCTCTGAAAACAGGAGATTATGTATTGCTCCCATAAAGAGAGCATGTCAAGGAGAACAAGATTAACCAAATGCTTTTAGGTGTCACTGCCGATAGAGTGTTATTGTTAACTAAGTAATGTTACTTGAATCTGTCTGCTGGTTCTCCCTACCTGTGTAAATCACTCTGACCCTGCTAAATGAGGCTGATTTAAAGCAAAGCATTGTCATCGCCCGCATGTAAGAGATTACAGAGCAGACAGCGGGATCAGTTACATGTCTCAGGTTTTTGAGTGTTTTCTGTGAGAAAATGGAAAAGGAGGAAAGGGGCTTCTGATTTTCTTTTTTTTGGTGGGGGAGGGGCGGGGCAGGGAAGGGAGAGTGTCTTCAGTTACGCACACAGGCACGCACTGTACATAGTTCCCTACAAATGTTTTCTCTTTTGTTTTGGAAGTATGGCATTAACGAACAACAATGAATTATCATTTATGAATACTAAAAATTGATGAAAAATTTAGTTCACTTACTTAAATTCAAAGACGACAAGCAGCCATTCTCTGAGGATGAGAAAAGTCTTTCATTTTAAACAATATTGTCCTTGCAGGAGAATACTTTATATCACATTATCATGCCTCCAAACTTAGAGGTTACATTGATCATATCTATCTAATCTGTAAGTCAAATTCTAGTACCTTCTTTTTTGGCTTGCCTGATTATTTTTCTTGTTGATAGATAGTTTTAGTTTGTAGAGGAACACTATTGCATTGTATTGTTGTTATGTATTGGTATCAATTTCCATTCAAAGGCCAACTCTATTGTCAAACGATGTACAGTATACTGGAGCTGGATCTAAGCTTCAACACATTTTTCTTACAGATAAAGACAATTAAAACCCCTAAGATATCTTCAGAAAAACATGATTAATAAGCAATTACTGATTTTTTTTTTTTTTCCCCTAGGTAATTTTGGTGGCCTTTCTTGCCTTGGAACTAATGACAGGACTCATGGGAGCTTGAGTCTCTATTTTCTGGACTGTCGGTAGCACCACAGGGTGGATTGGCCTTGTGAGAGCACTGGAACTGAGTTGCACCTGCATCTGCTCTGGTTCACCTTCCCCTGTTGAAGAGTTGAGTAATATTACTGGCTTGAAATGGGTGAGAGTAGGTCAGTCAACAAGGTCCTGTAAAAGGCAAACAAGTTGGCCAGCTGTGAGGAAATTTGGGGGAGCAAACTTGCAATAATTCCTGTTAGTGGGGAGGAAAAGCCAAACTATTTAGACCCCCCTAAACCCTATAGCACCTCCTCCCTAAATGTGGATTATGAGGGGCTTAGAGGAGGTTTGCAGTGACCTGGGTAGCTCTGGGGTATGCCACAGAAACAACCTGAGAGGACTTTGAGAACAGATCCAGGGAAAGTGATAGCAAACATGAGGGTGAGTGGGATCATTAGGGGAAATGTGACTGGCCTGGTGCAGAAGTTTGTCTTGATGCCTTCAAAGGTGTAGCTAAGTGAGATTGTCCTGGAAAGATCAGGTCACCTCCATGACAGAACTGTATTCAAGGGAGGCAATAGGAGACCAGGGTAGCTGAGATGAGGGCAAGGTCTGGAGTTCATGTTAATCTAGCGCGTGCATGCAACCATTACAAATTGGTAAACTGTGCAAAATACTTTGTTCAATCATGTTGTAACTAAACCTTTCTTCCTGAATGAAGCTTATCTCTGTGTTTTGACTCTGACCTGAATTCCTTTTCTGAGTGCCATAGCTACTTTCTAGGCACAGCCAGCCAGAGCCCTGTACCACTTTCATAACTTCAGTTGTTCAACCGCCAAAGTTGTGTGGGCAAAAATTTACACAGAAATTATGGGATGTGTACACCTACACTAATATAGTTGGAATCTCTTCATCGGGGAAGATCACTTGGACAAGAATGGTAGGAGAAGTGCTATTGGTTTCAATGTAAATGCTTGCCTCTCTTCCCTTCATCTGTTTTCCATCAAATAGAAATGAATGAATGAGTGGAAATAAATGAAACAAATGGCTGCTGTCCCAACTCTTGTTCCTTTAAAAGGTAAAAAAGTGTTTCATACTGTGGTTGCTTATTTTTAGGCTTTTTATTTGGTTAAAAATGAAATCTTATTTCTAGGCAAGTATTCTAGGGAATGGGAACTTGCCCAAAAGAAGGGCCTGTGCTCACCTTGCTTGCAACACGTGATGGGTCCAACATAACGAAATACCTTTTTGTGAAGCTTTGCAGTGTTCTCCATTTCTCAAGACCTGCTACTCCAGAGGTGCTTGCTGGCTAGCCTAAACATACCTGTTTGGTATGCATGCAGATATCTGAAACCTGCAAAGACATTTTTCTGTACTTTGGGCAGAATAGGTGATCAAAAAAATGGATGAAATATGAAAGTTTGATGCTAATGAACCAAGTTCTTGTGGAACTTGGCTGCAAAGTTCCTGTTGACTTCAGAGGGACCAGGGTTTCACTAATGTTCACAGGTTTGTGTGGCCGGGACCTTGGGACTGTGGTGTTAGCATGTGCTTGAAGAAGATTATAGCATGCTTTTGTTTGACAAACCTAAGTTTGGCATACAGAACAAATATCTCTAAAGATATCTTTTTTTAAAGCCAGCTAACAATAACTTATATTTGTGGTGACAGACACCTCTTCATTGCTATACAAAGATGAGGAGGCAACTTGTCAGGAACATAGGCAGGATGGAAATCCTTGTATTTTTTAAATCTTAAGGTTTTAGACTCTCACAGACAACTGTCATGCATCCTTTAGATTCTAAAAGTTCTTGAAGAAATTCTAGGTATAGTGCTACAGGGACAAAAGAATTCTTTTACGGGTAGTAAATGAGTTTTTCCACTGATCAGATGAAATTTATTATATTGAGAAATATTTGCTGAACTTGATGCTGAGGCAATACAAAAAACCAGAGTTTTAAATATAAGTAATATTTAGAAATATTCTGTATTACATTTGTTGATCAAAGACATTGTTAATTATAAAATACCTTAACAAGAGAGCTTTTTCTTTAAAATCTTCCAAAGCAAAAAAGCACAGCATGCAGGGCATTTCCTAACTGTTAATAAGCACCTATGGTTAATCCCAAGGGTATCGGCTTCTCTCGGTCACTTACTAATGTCCAGGAAATATCCTCTGCCTGCTTATTACTGCTTCAATTAATGTTTGGTGCACTCAGTTTAAAATACCATATTATTCCGTAGCAGACAGCAAAATCTGACAAAGGAATGCCAATAGCCAGCTGTAAGCTTCTTACTACTACCAAAAGGTCATAAATTGCATCTCATTTCAGGGTAGATTTGTCAATTAAAACCTAGTTGAAAAAAAAAAGTGAATGTTTATTGAGACCTAGAAATGCATTTTATTTGTTTTGGGCATTTTGTTTATTTGGGGTTTTTGCCCTGAACATCATGGTGGACTTGGTTTTCTAAAATAGTTAAGGTAGGAATTCCAAACTCTCTTGATGCCCTTGCTATTTTGTATATCCATTAAAAAAAATGTGTTAAAGTGTGTGCTTTTAGGTAAGCACACTAATTGCGGTTTTTTTCATGCCTTCTCAGAAAAATTAATCCATAAGAAATTAGAAATCCTACCTAGCAAACTATTGAGCCACAAATTATACTAGACATGCAAATGATGACGTACAACCCTGTGCTACTTAAAGAATAAGTTTTTCACTTAAGAAAAGCTTGTAGAAAATCATAACATCAATCCAAGGGTGTGCAGTATTCACTGTAAAGAGGTGTGGATCCAGTCTGAGGCATACGAGCGCTAGTATTATGTGGGGAAAAAGTCAATGAAACATGCATTTAAGATGAAGGAATTCAGGCCCATATCCTGGAAGGCAGGCAGACCCAGAGCATGACTCAGTGTGAGTTTGGCAGCGCAGATTTCTAATATTTATGGTAATAAGAAGGGCATTAAATTTAGGGAGAGTTTAGAAAACAGGGAATGTAAAGGCTTTGAGAAAATGCCATGCTCTGGCATACTTTTGTTTATAATAAATTTTACCATGCTCTTAAGGTTAACTAAGTAGTTAGAATTAGAAATATGGGAGTACATCTATAATACAGTAGTGGTATTCTTCAGATGAGAACTCTCGGCCACATAACCTCTAAGTGGTTGTTCAAATCAAAGATTTAAATAATTGCCAGAGGAACTAAGTCAAAATAGCTTGCATCTTGACTTATCAAAGCACATAACTTAATAAACTCATCTACCTGTTGTGAAACTCAATGCTGTAAATGGAGAATAACCAATAGCTTGCAAATATAAGCTATGATGAGGGCTTGTACGCACACTGCAGCCTAAAATGAATTGCTCTCCTTGTTCAATGTTTCCAAACACGCTATTAGGGTGGGGAAAGAAGAAATTTTGATGAGGGAGTTACTTAAGAGTGTTGGGGGGGATTGTTTTTTTAAATAAAGGACTTCAATGTTTCTATTGGGAGACTTAGAGTAGTCTCTTTGTGGTGTGCTCTTTGTGATAATGTGATTATTCTGTGATCTAAAACCTCCCTTTCTGCCTTCAAAGCAGCTACAAATTATAGAAGGTTTTGCTGCTAAGCCTCTTCCTCTCAAAAGCTATAAGCTTTAAAAAAAAAATCCTAAAGAAATTATATCGTTTAGATCCGAAGCTTGTTTCTTTTCTTATTTAGCCTCTGGTCTTGCAAACTCAGAGCAACGAGGCGGTTTCGTGTGTGTGATGACTCCATCGATCTCAGCTGCTGGGGGGGAACTGGGCAGCACCTTCCCCAGGTGTAAATGAAGGCTGGTGCCAGTCAGGTCAGCTGAGCAACACCTGCTCATTACACCTGACAGGAGAATCAGACCTTAAAGCAGTGGTTTGCAGAGGTCACTGGTTTAGTAGACAAAGCTAACTTTAGAGTGTGGAAGTTTTAAAAGAGCCCTGGTCAATCTGTGAAAATGAGGGCTTGCCACGAGCTGTAGAGGTAGGCAGCTCTTCCTTCCATGGGTTTGAATTATTTTAGTAAGTTTTCTCTTTTTTTTTTTTTGCATTTCTAAACTTGGAAGGTTTGTCTTACTGATAACCCAACTGAATATGTCTCAAATTAGTCTTGAAAGTTTTGTTCCTTGCTTAGCTTCTGTTTCATGTTACAAATAGGTTCTGTTTGTTTTCTGGTTGGGGGTGTGTGTTTTCTTTTTTTATTAAACTATGTGACTAGCCAAAATGTTTGTGACTCTACTGAGAAATACTAGGAGGCACAGATGATGTGATGTTTTATCAAGGGAGAGAACAAGAAAAAGCTCTGTAGCACTCAATTTCTTAGGAGATTGTTTTTCTGATATAAAAGCCAAGTTTGTTTTGGCTAGAGCTCCTACAATGTCGCAGTTATGCTCGTAGCTAAAACCTGCCATGGTAAGGGCACAGTGCACGGCGTTCTTTTGGCATGTGCTACAAACCAACGACTTCCTAGGTGCTGAACCCTTAGAGGACACCATGAGAGGTCCGATTTCCGACCTTGGGAAAAGCTCACTGCTTTTCTGGAACAGCTAGAGTTGTGTTGTTTGTGGATGGGGAGTAACAGTCTCCTGTGTTGGTACCACTGAGGTTCCTTGTGTGCCCTAGGGCATGCAACATGGCCAGTTGAATCTAAAATGCCACATTCAAACTTGCTTTAAACTAGTGCAGCCATATTCTGACTTTCTACCACCAAATAAATCAGTATAGCTGTTACCTCTTACTGATTAAGCTATTATCAAGGTTAAGGCAACATTTATATTTTGCAGCCATAGTGAGTAAGTTTGTAAATTACTTTTTAAATGAAAATTACAACTATATGTGACTACTTAAAAAAAAAAAAGTTTTAAAGCATCAGCTTTCAAAGACTCAAGCTGTAAATGTCAACTTCTTTTTTTCAAACTTTGTTATTGTGTGAGTGGGGGAATTGCTTCTGATTGGCCGTAGTGACTGTAGGATTATATGAATAAATACCAGTTGGTTGGGTCTGAGTGCCTGAGGGGGTGTGAGGCTGGCTAAAGGAGAGAAAGAGTAGGATATATTCTAAGTTGGTTGAAATTTTATTTACAATTCAGTGCAGTAATAGTACTTTATGACTCCTGAGAGTCTCTTACCCATTTGTGTTAACCTCGCTTATATATCAGATGCCTTGTATTTGCTGCTGTGCCCGTGCACAGCCAGTTCTGCTTAAGCCCCTGATTGCTCACATGTCTTTAAGCTGCCTGGGAGCCCCTGGGGTGTGTTGTGGACTTTGCAAGTTGCTATCAAGTGTGGTCCATAAACTCATTGTCCCTATCCAAAGAAGTGGTTTCTGAAGATGTATCATGGTGGTTTCAGTTTGACGCTGTACTTAAACAATTTCTTTACTGAGGTATGGAATCAATAAATAGAGAAGAGAGCTCAGTAGTATAGAATGAAGTAAATAGCACTAGTACCATCAATAGCTAAATCTTATTAGATTATTATAAATTTGCTATGTTGTATAATGTTGATATTTGTCTTTCTGTTTACATTGGCAATGTAAAGTATTGTATTAGTGAACGCTCTTAATCTTAAACTTGATAGCTCCTCCATTGAACTGTACCAGTTAGTCTTGAAAAAGTATTCCAAATTTAAGATAAGCTCTCCAGTTGGAACAAAAGTGTTTTTGTTGCTGCTGGAGCTCCTGTGAACTTCCTGGTTGTTATCAGATTACACCCTATCTGCATCCTTAGCTGCTGCAAAGTGGTGTTAATGAGGATTTTAATATTAGCCTAGCAGACTTTCTGATCTTTTACTAAAGCTCAGAGAAGCACTTTGCTCTTAAAAACTGTCTGCAGTTCCTAGCATGAAAACTCTCATTTGATATTTAGAGCTTTGTATTTCCTGATACTTACCAGCTTCAACACAATGTGGCAGAATAATAGAATATGATTCTTTAACAGTTTGTCTTGGACTTTTCTAATATTTTATAATTTGAGTTGAACAGAGTTATAAGTTTACACTGAATTCTGATAAGATATACGAAAATCTAGAGATAGCTTTCAGTGCAGTTTTCCACGTGTATGTATTCTGTTGGCTTGCAGACCATAGAACTATCAAATGTAAAAATAATTTCAAACACGAGATTTTTCAAATATTAGGAAGAGAAGCAGTTGTTCAGAAGGAAGTGATTGCTACCTCTGCACAGTGTTGGACTCTGAATGTGTATTTGAGACTTATCCTAGAGGGACAAAATATGACAACATCCATGTTAGGAAATTAAACTGCCAAATGCTAACCTCAAGGGTATTGCTGAAATATATTAAAAGTCAATCAGGAGCACTTGAAAAGGGCGTTATCTTTATTCTTAAATTTTTTTGAGACCAAACTGGCAATAAGAGTTAGATTTTAATATAGTGCTGTGTAGATATATGCATTGTTGAGGGACTACTGGCAAGCGTAAGTTTTTATTGCTCTATGGATGGTGTCTACTTCTGGACAGGGGACTTGGAAGAAAGTAGGACTGTTATGGGAGTCTCATACAATGCCTGTAGCGTCTGATTCATCTCTTGCTTTATTACTGACTCACTATACATAGTCAATATATGTATATTGACTGCTATATAAAGTCAATGATTTATATATTGACTACTGAGCAATGTAGTACTGGAGAGATGGGTTGATAGATCTCCTCCTACCTTAGCTGGAGGCTTAGTTTTTTTCTATGCATCGTTGGGGATCATGGGAGAAGAATTCTGACAGTTTTGTGCATAGTGTCTTATACATGATACTTTGATCAATGAGTGGTGGTGCCCCAACCTAAGCAAAACTGCTTAAAAGAGGTTTCTTGCTTTGATAGGAGAGCTTTTTCTCTCTCTTTTCTCTCTCTTTTTTTATTACTTCTTTTCTAGACTTCTTTTCTAGCCTTGTATTTGTTTAATCTTGCTGTGAATAGTCTTCCTTTTCACAAAGTTGCCTAGCCTTTACTTACATTGTGCCAGTTCTTGTTAATAGAAGAACGATTGTATAAAATAAGTCTGTGTGTGGGAAGTCAGAGGTACTCATTAAAAGGCAAAGGTGACTCTCTTCTTGGGGAGGCAGGGTGGAAAAACAAACAAAATGAGACCTGGCATTAGTTATTTCTTCTGCATGTGCTCTCACTGAGCAGCATCTTTCTAGTGATGTTTGCAATATCTGTTCTGTGCCTTGGAATATGCAACAGCTAATTTAGGTGCATGTGCAGACTACATGAACATCCTACTGTGGACATTCATGTCAACAACTATATATCCTCTATATGTTTTTTGTAGATTTTATAGGTTTGGTCTTCTAAAAGACTTAAGTCGGAAACTATTTTTTCAAAGTTGGGGCATGGAGAAAGTTAATTTTCCAGGTCTCTTGCTGTTTCTCTACAGCAACGTGGTGACCAGAGCAGGCAAGAAACTGCATGCCGAGATGTCCGAAGGGGAAAAGCCTTAAGTTGTGTTATGCTGTGTTAAGGGTAACCTGAGATTCTCCAAGGGGGTGGATTCACCTGATCTACTCTAGCCTAGATACTGACCTGGGCTCTGGGAGACCCGTGTTCAAGTGCCCACTTTGCCTTTTGCCCCAGGCTGTCTGGGGGACACGTGCCACAGGTTTTCTTTTTGGCACCATCCTCCATGTAGCTGTGCTGGCTGGAGCCCAGGCTTGAACCTGTCTCCCGAGTCCTGCCTGGAGTCAGCCGGTTCCACTGGCTTGATGAGCGCTCTCTGCATCATAAGTATCTACTTCATACCACTGAAGTAAATGTCTGTGTTGAAAAGCTGGGGGTTTTTTTCTGTCAAATCAGTGCTTTCCTTTGGAAGAGAACCTTTTTGTCAAAAAAGAAAACAAGCAAAACCTCCAGGTGAACCCTGGTCTACTCTTACTTACTTGACATATAAACCCTGAAAAGTGGTTTTATTGCTTTCGTTCTCCTCCCCTCTGGGCTGTTTTGAGTAGCTTGGTAATACTGCAAGCACCTACATTCAGTCTCTTTTGCCCCATGAATCTGAACAACTTTCTCATTTAGCATAAACAGAAACAATGCGGTAAGAAGGAGAAGACTAATTCTAGAATCTTTTAAAGATTACATATGGGTAATCTTGTGGTGGTGAAAAAGGGGATTATTTTTCAAATGGTTAGCATCAACAGTAGAGTACTCTTATTTTTCTGCTTTACAGGGAAGCTAAACAAGTAGGAACTATTTCTCACTTCACGGAATAGGAATTTCGGAAAAGTGCTGCTGTGATCTAACAATGCGCTTCTGCTCTAATTTTTTTAAGGAACACAAGGATCTTTGTCCCAAAGAAAGATATGGATCAGACCCCCTGAATATTGGAGTGTGCATATGACTCCCTAGAGCAGAATGGCATCACTGACTAGGAGCCAACTAAATCCTCTTTATATTTAACATACAACAGCTAGAATTTGAACTTAGATCCTCTGATATCTAGGTCAGAGCAGATGGTGCGGATAAGACGCGTAGCATTTGGTTTCATAGGTCCTAAGCAGACATATCACTGCATCAATGTAGCAGCACATCACATCCCAAAAATCCCCAGTATGTTGTTGAAGATCAACCTGTGTGGAAAAACTCTGATGCAAATAAAGAACAACTTCAAGCCCATTCCTAGCAGAATATTGAAATGTTGGTTTTGGTTTTAATTTGTTGGTTTTAATTTGTGTAAGCTTCTTCCATATTTCTTCATCAAAATAAGAATAATTTGAATAGTTGCTACAGGACTTGGGACAGATTCAGCTTGGATTCCGAAGTTTGGGTTACACTTAGGAAAAGAAGAATAGCACTAAAACGTAACAGTACAGCGTGAAAATGGTGGCTCTTAAAAAAAACAGGGGGTTAACTTGATTTCAGTTTCCTAGGACTTCTGACCAATCCCACTGCTTTTCCTGTATGTTATCTTCTTTTAATCCATCAGTCATCAAGTATTACAAAAAATCATGTAATTTTCTCCTTTAAAATACGAGAAATGGCCAATTCTTAGAGCCACCCAAGTGCTTTTGGTTTTGTAAATATAGGGAACAAGTCTCCAGAGTGGCAGTAGCTTCTAACAACTGTGAGTGAGCAAACAGTTATCAAATTATACTCTGCTAAAGAATGGATCTAAAGAAAATTTTGCTGGTTTTGTAGTAAAGTTGCCAGGTTGCAAATTTGATGAAAACAAAACCAATTGATAAAATGGGCCAAATTGCTGTGGAAGACCACATTTATGTAATCCATCCTGATTTAGAATGAATTGGAGCAAAGATATGACGAAAATATTTGGCATATCAGCCATTTTCATTTAGCGTAAAATAGAATTTACAGTGACGAAATCTGGAAAAATGTGTCAATACCTTATAACTTTTTTGTATATGATTTTTCAAAAAATCCTTCTATATTCATAAATATGTAATGGATATAATTTATTGCTGTATTTCTGTATTGTGGTATAATACATGGCATGTGCTTTAGCTTAAGGTTTCTTTAACTTCCATTGACTGACTTTCTTGTCTATTTTTCATACCTATCAACTTTCATAGGTGGTGAGATGCATTCTAAAATTGTATAGTTTCTCTTCCACCAGGGCAACAACTAGAGGAGCCCACACCTCTGAAATAAACCTCTACGGTGAACAGTGGATCACAAATGTGCTCCTGTTCTACTCTGCAAACTTTTTGTCTGCTCCACGCAGAGGTGAACAGGCAGCTCCTCTGTGTGTGTGAAAGAGTTAAAGCTTTCTAGCCATTTCTCCTGCCAGAGTAGTTTCGCCTGGAGTACAGTGGGCTGCTTGCATGAAAGGTTGGCTGCTCTACCTGAGCAGATCCCTGAGGGCAGCTATTGATTCTGTAATCCCCTCTGATGTTGGCAGTGCTCATGTGAACAACCTCGTTGACCTTTTCCTAGTTGTTCTAAAGAGTAGTAAGAGGTATTAAGGAGAGAAGGACTAGCCTATTCATTTCAGAGAACCCAATGCATGGTTTGGGATTTACTTATTTAAGACAAAAGGAAGATTATAGGCAGCAGAGTATTAGATAAACTAGCAACCTGACCTGCCCATGTAGAAGTTTGTCTGTGTATCTTCTATAAAATCAGGAAATGTCGCAGGGGGAACACCTGCAGCATGAAGGAGGGAGGGAAACCCGTGCCATGCGCTTGGTAAACGTGCCTGGGTAGCTATTGGCCACCAGAAATCAAACACAGATGAAGTTTGTGTACAGTGAAATGTTTTTGAAACTTGAGTGAGAAGAATAAAAGGCTACTTTCAGTTTCTATGCTTCTTCAAAAGTGCACATAACCATTGGGATCTCACTACATTTGTATATAAGTACAGTTTTAAAGAATGGACATTGTAAACTTTCTAGAAAGTTGCATATATTTATAGAAATCTGAATGTATGAAATAGTGGTGTCTAGCCTTTGGTCATGGTCTTAACTACTTTCTTTCTCTTAATTGAGGTGTAAGGCAATATCTGTTTCTGCTCAGGACTATCATGTTAGAGAATTTATCCCTGATCTTATTTTCATGGATAGTCACTGGATATGCTCATTGGTTTCTAACTACGTTAAATTGATTTGGAAAGCACATTGATTCAACATATGCCTCTCCCAATATAGCTGTCTAGTTCTACCTTAGTGTTCTGGAGCGATGATTGTGAGGTCCGTGAGACGTTAACTTTCTGGGAGAGAAGAGGAAGGGTTGGTTTTGTTGTTGTTACACGCCTGTACTCATTAGGCGTGTCTGGGAATGCATTTAAAGGCGAATGCTGCTCCTACTCGCTGTACAGGGAAGAACTGTTGCGTGTGCAGGAGCACATGATTTTAGGTGACTGCCTTTCCCCTTCGCTCTGCAGCTGCTGTTTCTGGGGGGGGGACTGGGCAGAACTGCCCAAGGGTGTATTTGGAGCCTGTAGCCAGATACCAAAGACTTCTTGTTTCCCCCTCTCCTTGTAGTAGAATACCATTTTGCCTGGGCAGGATGCTTTGGATCTGACACTAACATTTAAGATTACACAAGTAAAATATTGGTCTTTTCAAAATCTGTAACTGTTTGCCAGCCTTGTCTATGTACGCCAGAATGCTACTGCAAATTAGCAAAGGGACAGCAAAGCCGTGAGTTTAGGAGCCTTGGGCACAGGGGAGCTTCCTTGATGTTTGTATGTGTCACTGCCCAATTGCTCCACCTTGTCAGTCAAACTCAATGAAGCCACTGGCCCCGTCGTAGGGGAGAGTTATGGTATGAAATGCCTATTGGAGCGTTCCACAGGGAGCTCCTGGACTTCGTTTGTGCTCTACAGCTGCAAGATGCAGAGGGTCTAAAGGGGTCCTGAGGAGCAGCTGCAGCATTGGTTTTTTTCCCTGTTTAAATAGAATAGACCTTTCTAAAAATTGAATAATATTCAATCACTTTCAATATCAAATTGCTACCTGTTTTTTTTTTATTACATCTAACTAAGAACTAACCAGTCTGTGAGGGAAAGAATATTATAGATGGACTAGTTAGTGTTTATGTTTCCACTGTTAATATAGAAGGAAGAACCTGTGTGTAGCTTTAGTTGGCCATACACTGTTTGCTTAAGGAACTTCATCACAATTTTGTGACTGTTTTGTAATAATTACAAAGTTCTTCATTAGTAATTGTATTTTTAATATGCAAATAATCATAATATGCAAAATTGTTATCATGAAGCCATCGTATGCACTTGTACAATGTTGGAAGATTCTCAATTCTAAGAGAAGACTAGCTATTCATAAAGTTACTTAAATAAACTTCAGAGGGAGCTCTCTTACTCTGCACGTGGATTTAAATATCTGATGTCCTCGTAGTGATACTGTGATTTAACCGGAACTAATTTTACATGAAAAGCTTCTGATTTTAGTGCATTTGTTTCTTTCATTTATCATATCTGCTCATACAGAGTGCTTTAACATGAAGTATGTAAGTCAACTGACCGGGGGTGGGGGGTGTTGCATGAATGATCATTTCGCATCCCCTGACATCCTGCCTGCTTGAGATAAACCTGGGGAAGCAGGCCTTGACAAATGTCCCTGCACCTTGCAAGACTGGCAGCATCAGGTTAAATAAGAAAGAGTACATCTCATGGATATGGACTCTTTAATGTGAATGGCCTCCTTTGAAGATAAGGACTGTTATCTCGAGCATTATAGTAAATCCTTGTTGATTTACAGGGGGGAGGGGAAGGAAGAATGAACAAGTGTGCAAGGTCCCAGTATCCCTCAATATAAGGCTGATTTTGAGTCTAAGATGTTAGTCTTAAGAGTATTCCTATCGCTGTTTAAATAGCCTCTTGGATATGTTTCTTTTCCTCTAATTATTTAAAAAGTGAGGAGTCATTACAGTGATACAACAAAACACTCTTAAGCATCTGCTAAATTTCCAGTTGTGGAATGCTTACTTATTTGAAGTGAAACATAAAACTAGACAAATTAAACACTGTATATATTAACTTAATCATTGTTAGGTTTTTTGCAATCTCTTTCCTTTCTCAGTAAGTAGATTTTTACTTACTGAGGATATTCTTAGCATTCCACTTAGACATACAGTGTTAGCTTACTGACCGTTCCAGATCTCTGTCTAAAAAAGGTGCAAAAGTGGATAGCTCTGGGTCTGTGCTAAAGTTTCTAAGAATCCCCAGCTAGTACTCCTTATGTCGACAAGACTTCAGCCAGTGCAGAAATCGAATGGAAATTTATTAGGAACTGTGAAAGGGCTTTTAGACACTTTTTTAAAAAAACCCTCAAAAGTATATATGGGAAGTTGCAGCAGATATTCTTCTGTGTTGGTGTTCATCTATACAGCCAAAACAGCCAGATTCTAGGGGCTGATTTATCTCCAGGCTTTGTTCTCTGCTGGATGGTTATGTACCCTGAATTTAGGGAAGGGTCTTCAGTGATACTTTCTACTCCAAAAGTTACCCCTCTGCTTTTTTAAACTTGTATGAGTATTTCTAAAGGATTTCAGTAGTGAATCCTAAGATCTTAGCCTGGAACTGAGGTTTATAACCTGGTTCTAGTTCTTGAGTTTTTAAGGACTACAATGTTGCCATCCCCAAAGTCCTATAAAGCTGCTGAGTTTTAGAAATCAAATTTGTATGTATATATATACATACACGTACACACCCACATTTATCTATACACACATAGACAGCTGATCAGGACAACCGTTCCCATAGAGAGCATTGCAGAAGGTACGGCAGAAGCATTTCAACATCTTGTTTTACCAGAACAGGTATACGTATTTCATAGTATGAGATCTTGCAGATCCACTCTATTTTCTTCTTAGGTACTTGGTCCCCTGTGAGCTGTAAAGCGCAGCAGGTCTGCTGCCGGAAAGTGCGGGTACATGCTTGCTCTCATTCATTCACCCAGTTAGACCCTATGGCATGATACAGTATAGCTTAATATGTCCTAACATCATGTGATGCCATATGATAGTTTTTCTCTTCTCCTGAAGAGAAACATGACAGATAGTGTTGGAACTACATTTTTTTTGGGGGCGGGAAATGGGACAAAGCCCTGTATGAAATGCGAAGGTAGCATGCAGATGAATGCAAGTATGCATGCAGAAACGCTGCCTGTGCAGTGGCAGGGATTGGTGCACTACTCGGCCTCTGAACAGGGGTGTTTGGCACCTGGTGTGCGGGCAGGAGAAAGGTAGATCACACAGCAAAAGCCCTCGTAAGATATGGCAGCAGAATCCTGACACTTCCAAACCACCGCATCTCATCTGCATAAGGTAGAATTTTTTTTAAAGGGAGCCCTTGCTGACTTTTATTGTTATCAAAAGCACGTTAAGTGAAAGTAGCACTAGTACGCTCAGCCTCACAAAGCAGTGTCTGACTGACACTACTACTATGGGATTAAGATCTAATTACTTCCAGGGTGGGGGACTGGTGTCTCATTTGGTGATTGCTGCATCTCATGCTGCCATTCACAAATGAAACAAATATATTAAAAGACAAACAAAGCAGATGCAGTTATGCACTTAGCAAAATAATTGTATTCGTTAGGCTAATTCAATAAATTACTTATTTTTACGCTTTATTTTTTTCAGATTCATTCATGTTTTCCGATTTGAATACCTTCGAGAGTCCCTTCCCTCCAACTAGTGTTTCCAAGATCAATCCAAGAAAACACTTACCTCACTTCAAGATGCGATATACAAAAAGATGGACTAATGCTAGTAGCTGAGTATTCTCTTGGTTTTTTTTTTTTTTTTTTTTTTTTTTCAATACTTAATACTATTAATATTAACATATCTAATGCTAGTAGGTGAGTTTTTCTTTTATTTTTTTTTTTTTTTTTTTTTTTTTTTAAAAATTGAAATCAAGCTAGATGGAAAGGACTGTTCAAACCACTGAAGGGTCCAGACAGTAAGACTGGAGACTTAAACTGGAGTAAGCTGAAGCCATACAACCAGTAGTGAATTCGGAGGCAACTGGGCAACAAATTCCAGGGTAAGCAAAAATCTCAATCTATTGTTGTATCTCTGTGTATTTCCACACACTTAACAGATGTTTGTTAAGACTTGCTTGTAATGCTCACTGTTAAGCGTGAGAAATAACCTAACCATCAGAAAGAGTTTTTGGAAGACGTGTTGTCTGTTTTTAAAGTGCTCACACATCATGTATGTAGCAAATATTCACTGAAACATCTTTCTGGTTGCAATTTTATGTATATTTGTGTGACTATGAAAAACGATCTCGGTGTGATTGCTGTAAGTCTAGTTCTGTGGAAAATCTGTCTGCTGTTTTGGGCTGCAGGTCATAATTTCCATGGTAATTGGCTCTCAAATCTTAACTCCCAACACATCAGAGGGTTGTCACAGTGAACTGTCAGATTGGCTCAACTTACTCGGTTACTAGAGGTTAACATGTGCATCAATGCTTGTGTATCCAAAATCAATTGTCTGATTTTAAGAAAAATTTTGATTCAGAAGGGAACACTTGCAAGGAGTTCCTTAACTTCACTTTTTTAAAACACAATTTGTTAGCGTAACACTTAAACTAAGATACACTGTTTTTTAATGGAACAGATGGAGATTTTCTTTTCCAGCTCAATGAACCCTCTAAGCAACTATTTTGCTTTCCTCCCCCCACCCCCCCTTCAATATGACCCAGACTTAGAACTTGAGGACCTAGCTGTGTATGTTGTGCTGCACCAAGGTTTGGACTGTCTCCTAGCTATGAGTGCTTTATGCTCTTATGTGAATGTAGAACAGAAATGTTCTTGAGCCTAGTTCGGGAGTATTAATAAAAGATATGTAGAACATAGAGGAAAAATGGGCAACTTCCATGTTTTAGTTGTAGTTATGCTACCGTAACACTGGACTTAACATGGTGATAAATCAAGATCTCTAGAATCTTTCACTGATATCAAGCATCCATGTTTTATTGACTGTCTGATCTCTACCGTTAGTCATAACTTGCTTTAATATTGGAATACAATGTTTTGGAGGTTTTTTTAAACTGGAATATGACTGTAGGAAGGAAGCTACTTGGCTGTGTTTGAGGCATAATGAAGCTACTTGAGCAAGTAAAACTTTGTTTTAACAGTTCTTTGAACTTGATTCTAAATATCTTGTATAACTAACATTGATCCAAAGCCCATCAAGTCAACTGAAAGGTGATTGCAGGACTTGGAGGGCTTTGAACCAGGTCCTAAGAGCTGGAAAAACAAATACTCCTTTTCTGCAAATATATATGAAAGCATTTCCACCAATTTTGACATGTAATATGAGCACCTATGTCTACATGCTTATAGGGCTGGGCTTCAGTGACATAAGAAAGATGAAATATTTTAAAAGCCAGTGAAACAGAAAGAGGAGAAAACGGTTCTTGTACCGTTCACAAAATCAAGAATAGGTATGAGCAAGGCAGTCAGAACCATTGCATGTGGTTTGGATTTAGTTTGTCAACACTTTAATGTCAGGTTTCCATAACTTCATAATATATCATCTACGTTTTTCTGATTACATTCGTATTTCTGATAAATTACACTACCTCACAACAACCTGAAAGATAGAAGCAGGTTAAGCACAAATACGTGGGAAAGCAATTCTTCAATTTTTCCTGCCCAACACACTCTTGAGATAAAAATTGTAATTGAACATATTTCTCATTCCATTTATTTTAATAGGAAAATTTGTCTTACCTTCCAGGAAACTTGATGGAAATAGCATACAATCTTTGAGTTTTACACAGACCTTGTGTACTGGCACTGTTCCTTATAGAACAAATGTCTAGATTTGATTAAGGGTGGAAAAAATGCAGGTTTTGTGAACTTTGCATGCTTGTGTATGTATGTAGGTGTACACACAGGTTTCAGTGGGTAACTTGGGTTATTGGTTACACGGTTCTACCAAAGAACAGAACTTGGCATAATGGCTTTGAATCTATCAAGAACAGAAAACCCATTTCTATCTGTAAGTGATTATTCAGCAATGTCTTTGTTACTGATTAGTCCAGTTATATTTGCCCAGAAAGATGCTGTTGGCTTGAGGAAAATAAGCTGGACATATTTAGGTTCCTGAAAGGACAAGTCCCAGTAAAAGTTTGTTAATGTCGACCACACCAGGGGCTCAGTCCTTACTCCAGAGAACACTTCCACAGAGTACAGAACTGCTGTCTAGTGTACATGGAAACTTATGTATGAGAAAGTCCTTATGCTTAAAAAAAAAAAAGCTATTTATAAACTAACAGGAAATTATTGTATAAACCTTGTACTAAACCAGAGAAGTGTACTTGGTCTCCCTATACACTTTATTTTCAAATATGTGTTGTTATTAATAAAGATACCAGAACACAAGCAAAACACTTAAGAATGAAAAGCCCAATCCTATTCTGTGGTAGTCAACAGTGGGTAAGCAATTAATCTTCATGCACAGTGGGACTAAGTTGCTGATATTTTCCTGAAAAATTTGAAAAAAAAATCATAAACAGTAAATAAAGCTTTAAGCAACTTATCCCTTTAATGAAATAGTAGGCTAAATATCCAAAATATTAAAAAATGCAATAGTAATTCCAGCAGAAACCTTCTTTTTTAAAATCCAGTAGCATTTTTATCTGCTGTCCTCTGCCAAGAGCCTGAGCAAGGACTGAGCACCTGCAAGTGAAACTGAATAGGAATGGTCCCGAGCAAAGTGGAAACTGCCTAGGCTGCTTTCATTTTTCTAGCTGTGAGAAATTGCTGAGCAGTAAGCAAACATTCGAAACTCAGCGTCGTTTTGCTGATTTCCCCCCTTCCCTCCGCTGTCTGCGTGTAGCACGAACTGTATGCCAAGTTTGGGAGTGAAGGCGAGGAAATATCTTCTGTCTGTACGAAAAGATGAAATATCAATAGCCCTGTCTAGAGCACGAAGGGATGGTCGTGTTGGCTTTGAAATTCTGCATCTGCTCCTCTCCACACTGAATTCGCTTCCCTCTCGAGAGGAAACTTGTATTTCGTTTTCAGCCGGGTAGTTGCTGGCGGGCTGGCGCTTGCAGTAGCCGGTGCGGGCTCCTCTACCCCGGCAGCTA
>NW_009199633.1:0-217 GCF_000690835.1 Fulmarus glacialis | reverse complement strand
CGCCCCCCCTGCCGCCTTAGGTGCCTGCTCCCCTCTGCCTCCATCTCCCCGACTCCGCCTCGTTTCCCCTGACCTGCTCGCTCCCGCTCTCCTGCCTCATCTACCTCTCCTTATTTTCCGCCCTTAGCCTGGCTGCATCCTCTCGCTGTCGCACCGCCCGGGGGTGCGAGGCTGCCCCCGCTGCAGCGCTGGGGGAGGGCCCTTCTCCCCCTCCCCA
>NW_009199632.1:38823-53899 GCF_000690835.1 Fulmarus glacialis | reverse complement strand
TCCCCAAGCCTGTAGCACTGCATGGGGTGTGCATGGCTTTAAGCTAGGGTTAAATGAAATTTTTTATTATACTTAGTTCACTGAAGAATACATTTTTGGTTGCTCAGAATCAATGGGGGTAAAATTTGCAAACTATATATACTTTTTATTTTGAGCAGGGAAGGAGGGGATCCCAGCATATGCACTGCCAGTAAGATCCCCTCCACATACACCTCTGTCCAGGAGGAGTTTGAAATGCTCACCTGAGTTGGGGGATATCCTTGGTTCAATCCCCCTGACATTTTGGTTGGTGAGAACCTAAACCTCCCACCACCTATGTGGCTTAGTAAACCATGATGTTGTAGGCCAAGGCTTCCTGCCAGTTTTTGTTCGAGCGAAGGGAGTTTAATAGGTGCTGGGGTCAACCTGTGGCTCTATAGCAAAATCCACATCCTTTGCTGGGTCTCTTTGACTCCATGCCACATGTCTTCTCACTCCCCATATCCTAGGGCAGCATCTCAAGCTGGTTGTTCCTTTCTGTGTTACTCCTGAGTGCAACTTTACCTTAGTCCATGCAATGTACGCCTCAAATACTACTTCTTCTCATCAGAAAGGGATTCAAATCACTAAACTGCGTATGTCAAAACCAGTCATCCTAGGCTCCCTTTATAATCAGCAGAGAGACGCATGCTTAAGTCTGACTTGTCTTATCCTAAAGTAAAGGTATATAATAGATGCAAGTAACAAAAATGCCCATCCCATTCTCTTACCTATCTCAGAACCTTTACTGTAGGATGGGATGAACTACATTCAGATAAGCATACGTCTCTACAGTGAGTAAAAAAAAGGACTGAGGTGGCTAGCTCCAGTATAGACACTTACATTGTAAATATATACACAAATATGGACATAAGCCAGTCCACACTGTGAAGCCTCAGAGCCAAGAATAGACGGCCTAATTTTATTAGTGGCATTGAACATAGCTGGATTGACTGGCAGCCAAGGATCTCCAGGTGCCCAGATACTCACTCCAGTCCTAGTGCAGGCAGATGAGATCCAACAGCCTTGACTGTCTGTTGTTCTGTTAAGGACAGCTGCAACTAAAATGTCTTCTTCAGGACACCATACAGAGGCTCTTTTAGGTTAGGATATAGCAGCCTTTGCAAATCCTTGCAGTTTGAGATTCTCTGGCATGTGATGAGTTTTTTTTCAGACCTTTCCAGTGATGTTTCGCACTGCATAAAGTAATAAAATGATTAATGAGACATCGACTGAATGGCACAACAGTGGACAATCACCTGGAAATCAAGCCTATCCCTATCTCCAGCAAGTATTTAAATAGGAAGCATTCTATTAAAGCTGTTAATAATCTTCTTTTCCCTCAACACAGAGTGCTGAAGCAGACTGTTTTGGGACCATTACTTGCCATGAAGGTAAAGACTTTGGTGCAAGAGTCTCACCTTAGAGTCAAGATGCTGCTTAGAGGGGAGGTGATGTCAGTATGAAGTTCAAAGCAAATGGAAAAAAAGGCTCAGTTAGGACCTGAGTTCTAGAAGTAATGATAGAGGAGAAAAAAAATCTCAAGAAATCTTTAAATCAGCAAAAAGCAAGAATTATTGTTTTGGAATGAAAATGGCTTTGCCACTTACCTTTATTACAGCAAATGCCAAGAATTCTCATAATTCTGTTTCTTTTGGTGCCAAAGGCAGCGGAATCAGAATGTTCTTTTCAATGTAATTCCCCGGGGGTAACTGAAATATAATTGCATTTTTTATGAGATGTTTTGATTTTAATTTAACTTTATTTTGGTTTAGGATACTTGTACTTTCTAAGAAAAGGAAGTAGTCCTTTCCTTAAAAAAGGACTTAGTAAAGTTTATCCTTTTGAATTACTTTTACAGTCTTCAATGGAGAAAGTCTTTTTATTCTTTGCCCCTAATCTACAGTAATTAAAAAAAAAAAAAAATCACTCTTCTTGTATTTTCTAATTCTCATTTGTTGTGAACTACTGAGACAGCGTCAGTTCTGATTATGGATAATTATGGAGCTGGCACAGACACTCAAGGGTAGTTCAACAAAGGCTTGAGCAAAATATAAGCAGAGAAGTACTGTTATAGGTACATATCAAGTCCTCAGCTGAGAGCTGGTACAAAACACTCAGATGCTCCCTGCAATAGGAGACATTTTTACATCACACTGTGCTCTTACACAATTCATTTTTGTTGGCTACATTTTGCTTTCACTGGAGAAGATATGAAAACTCTAGAGGACTGACCCCCCCCCAAAAAAAAAAAAACCCATTCCTACTTTCCAAACTAGCTCCTGCATAAGAATATTAGCTGTCTAAAATTTCAGGTGTCTCGTGTAGTCAAGGAAGCACTTGAACAGTTCAGTCAATAGACACTTCAGACAGGATGGATCACTTGTTCCCTGGAGGTGCCTACTGCCCTTGAGTCCCTGGGCAGGGAGAACTGAGGCACTCAGCTCAGCTGAGATGATTGAAGTTAAGTAGGGCGAAATCCACCCTTAGTCTTTCAGTACAACCACATTTGTAAGGAGCAGCCTCCTTATGTTATTCGTTGCTTCATATCGGACAAGTTAAATGCATGTCAAGGATTTGTTTTTACTTCACGTTTCTTCATTTTGGGAAACTACGTTGACATCTGTACCATCTTCACAGTCAGTTATTTAAAAAAATTAGCAAACAAGCCCTTCAGCTTTCCTTGATTTATCTGACAAGGGGCAGAATACCTCTAATGGATCAACCTTCCTCATCCACTTCACTTAACATCACACTGGCACAGGACATTGACATTCTCTGTTTCTAAGTCTGAAGTTCCTCATCACCCATATAAAAGGAAGAATAAGGTATTTTTCCTTTTCATGTTAGAATGTTTAAATTAAACTATGCCTCTGGCTTTCTCACAGGCAAGGTTCGTTCAAGACAGCAGGTAAGGTCCAGTGTTTGAAGAACATTAATTATAGTTGGATGATGTAAGTTCAGATGATAAAACCTGGCTGTGGTAATCTAATTTTTTACAAAAGGCCTTATCCTGTCATGCTCTTGGGGAAAAAAAAATTAAAAAGAAACAGTGAGCTTTTCCCTTCTGGAGAATCCAGACAATCCCAGACATCTGGTAATAAATGTCAAACTCAAAATCTTCTAATGAAAGAACACATCATATAACTAATGATGATATATCTCCAATTTACTGTAAGAGATACGTGCTGTTACATCACAAAACCACAGTCAACTCAGAATTGCCTAACCTGCAGGCGATGTTCACAGGGGAACCCTTTCATTCCCGCAATAAGTGATACCAGATGATTTCCTCAGAGCAGAAGTACTCGGGATATAGTTTTCTTGCAATGACAAGTATTTCAAGCAAATCCTTCAACGAGCATCATTATAATTGGCACTTTATGCGTAGTGTTATGTCTGGTCAGTTTTTAAACTAAACTATGCTCAGGATGAAGGATGAGCTCAATCCTTCCTTACCAGAGCACTCTCATGGGGGAGGCACATGGTTGTGGGGAAATAAGAGGTGAGACCGTTCTGCTGCACTAACATAACAGTTTAAAACTAAACTCGAAGCGCAAATCCCTGGGAAAACAGGGACCACCAGCTTTCCATCAGCGGCTGGATTACCTGGCCTCCTGTTTTCACAAAACCCAAATGGCATAGATGAAAATAGTGATCCACAGACTGACAGACAGATGTATGCACGTATCTAAATCATGGCTGCCTAATCTTTGCATCATTAAGAAACCATGCTAAAAAACCAACGGCGGTTACCAGCTAGCGTAAGGTCTCATTGTGCCACAGATTAAAAGAAAAAAAAGAAAAATTTTTGAAAAATCAAAGAATAGAGAAAAAAATTCAGAATTGCTCTGGGCAGAAAAACAGACTGAAAGAATCAGATGCATTATTTATGGTAAATTGTCTTCTCACCTTTGCTGAAAATTCACTTCACTGGCAAGTTTGAAATGACAAAAATTACCTGACTCCTGTTTAGATGAGCATCTAATTTTTTTTTTTCAGAGTAAGACTTGCAATGATGTCCGATTCCTCTGCGTACTGTAACAGAACATGGGTAAGAGTAAACATTCACAACTGCAAGGAGAGAAAACTTCTCTCTCTTGGGTTTTTCTCTTTCGTTTGCAATTTTTGGCCAAATAGCTCATACTGTAAAAATTCTTTGTTAATGTAATGTTGTATAACCTTGTCCATGGATTCTTGCCTACAGGTGTTCCCTCTATATAATAGGTGTCAGATATGATAAGCTTCAAGGTGTTTCTTTCACTTGAGGAGAATACTGTAAGCCACTCCATTTCCCTTTGTGGCGCTCTGCTGAGCAACATTTTAGTGTAACCCTGTTTAAAACATGCATGCAATTATGGTAGAAATAGAGATTTGGGAATGAACAACAAAGAAAACAACAAAGTGCTTTATTAAAAGCACTGAAAACCTCTATGTGAAGGCAATCTGAAGAGTATCATTAAAGTAAAGAAGAAATCCGTAAGATCTCATAGAAAAAAATAAATTGTACAGAAAGTTTTGCAATTACTCTCTCCCAATACATAAAGGACTAAGGAATTCCAGCAGAGTTGGAAAGCAAGACATTTACAACTGATTTTTTTTCACAGAACAATCAATATGAGAAATTCATCTCCTCTGCCTCCCTCTGATATAATTGGGTTAGTACATTTTAGAAAAGGACAAAATATGCACACAGATAATACAAAATGACACATCAGAGTGAAAAGCCTGGGTTGTGTGCCCTAGTGCACAGAGTCAACACTGGGTATCAATTTAAAAATCAGCCAGGGGAAGGCTGCTGTATAACTGGCTGCTTGGAGATTCAGGAATAGAGTGGAAATTGTAACACTTTGCTGCCCATCTGACCTAGCCTAGCAATTGTTATGCATAAGGTCAAATGTTGTAGCCCAAAGAGAGACACACTGGGGACAAGGAGTCAGAGGTATACCTGAATTGATGGTAGTTCATTCAGAGACGGAGGCGAGGCCTCGGCAAGTCTTATTTTTGCACGGATTTTGCAAAACCTGGATCTTGCACATCCTGATCTTCCTGTAGAGGCCCAGAGCCTCTTTTGAAAGGCTTGTTAGACTCAGCAGGGTTTCCTGTGATTCACACTGGTACAAGCGAAATGCAAGCAGACCAAGGGCTGTCATCAGATGGTTTTTATACAAATGGCTCTGGCAGTTTTCAGGGGTTACCTCAGGTTCTCACAGCTCTCCATTGTTTTTGGCTGTAGGAACCCACTCGATAGCTGAGCTAGCAAAGCAGAGTACCAGAGCACCTCAGCCTGGGACTAAACGAAATTTCCAGACTTATTTCACAAGGTCTAATATTCCGGCTCCAAATGTAATAAACTAAAAAAGAAAAAAAAAAAACCCAAAACACCCAAAACCAACGGAGAAAAAAGTATATACAAAAGAAGTACTAATTTAACCTAGTTCCTGTAAGGAGACATTCTACGTTGGTATGGTTTATACCTAGGTAATACTGTGATTTACTTCAAAAAAACAGTTTACTAAAATCCACACAGCTTTATCTGTGGATATTCACAAATTTATTTGAGATGAAAGTGCTGATTTAGTTTACCCATATAATATACGGTGGATAGGCACACTATTTGGCTTACATCTCATTTCTGCCTGGTTTAAAGTAGATTTTGGGGAACTTAGGAGCATGCATGCACTAAATTGCAGTGGTCATGCAAGGGCTATAAGCACCCAGATGTTTTCTGATTGTAACTGGTAACCAATTAAAGTGGTTAGCAAATTTTCCTCAAAGCAACTGTTGTTGTTCTGGAGAAAAAGGGGACTTTGGAGAAAGTTGCGTGACTGCTGGGAACGGGTTGTGATGGTATTGCTGTTGTCACTCTATGCTTTTTTTTCCTTTCCAGAGAAAGTACTTGGAAATAGAGCGGTGGATGTAATGATAACAGTTCCATAGGTGTTTGATTTATACCAGCTGATGTTTGGGAGGTTATCAGTGTTATCAGGTCTTTTTTTCCTTTTTTTTTTCTTTCTTCATTTTTTTTGCTTAACGTTTACAAGAAGCAGCCCCAAATTAACACCCGTCACTTCCATTAACCATGTAGCCAAGCCAGTACAACGCTTGGTTTCGGTATGGTGAATTTCACAGTTTCCTAAGTACTCTCCTCTTCTCTTTGAGACATCTGTGTCTTTTCCAGAGAAAGAAAAAACTTTGCTTCTTTCTTCCTCCACTGATACACAGCAGTGTTTGTGAAAGGAGAGACGGCTAATGAGAACTGCATTGTGAAAATGTTCTCTGGAATGTAAGTGCTCAGACATATGTTTCTGCTCTTTGAGACAAAAAAAAAAAAGGAAGGAAAAAAAGAAAAAAAAGACAGACAATAACAAAGACAACAAGTACTAGCAAAATTAAGATGTTTCCCATTTCCATTGTAACCGTAAATTGATAATAGTTACTTGTTCAACACAGGCAATGATCACACCGAAAAATACTAAGTTGTTCCTTGCTCAAATAAGTCTGAAATTACTGTGAACACATTTAAAATAAGCTTTCATCATCATCCTACGGTACTATATACAATAATGTTGTTTGATTGAGTTATGTATTATAAGTCTGGGTTTTTTTTTCCTGAAAAGTACTTTAACAAGGCTAAAAAGAGATGAAACTTGTAAAGTTATTGTGGAGCTATTTTAGAAAATGTGAATTACTGAATTTTGCTCATACCAAGATTTTATTTTACTTACTCACTTCTGTATTGCCAGAGAATATAGTGACATTTCACAAATTAAGAAAAATAAAAACGATTGGTTGTATTAGGCAGAAATATTTGACAATATGTAAGTTATATTTCAAAATTCTGAAATAAAAAATGCTACAAAAATTTACATATCTGAAGATTTATCCTCTCTATATGCATATTTTATATAAAGACTAAATTTCTTGTTGAAAAAACGAATTCACGTGCAATATGTTTTGTCCAGAATATTCATGCAAGTGGAAAGTCTTGAAATTGGACTCATCCTTTGTTTTCACATTTTTAACTTCTATTGGTATCAACTTTTGTCATTCTGAACAAATGTTTTTCAAACTGGGACATTTATGCATAGCTTCTTTACAGTTTTTCAAGCCAAATCTTGGCTACATATGCTGTAATTTGATATACTGTAAGCATAAACACATGTGTTTCCATAATACTTTGAGTAATCCTGTATATTAAAAACTACCCTGGCAGAAAAAGAAGTACTGTCTAAAAATTGTTTTGAACAATATATTGGGCATTGAACAGACATCTTGTGCACATTTATTTAATTTAATAATGTTCTGTGAAGGTTTTTGTCTGAGTCTGTAGTCCTTAATCTGCATGAATCTTTAGAATAGATTATGCATTTTCTGTCCTTTAAGAATCTCCTTGTAAAGGATTTAGGTGACCAAATCCTACCGAATTTTGAATTTTTTTTGTCTCCAAAAATTCTGTCTAGTTTTTATCCTACCTTAAAATGGAACAGCTCTTTTAAGTGAACATAACTACTTCAGTATTATATAAATTTAGCATATATATGTTACTTATATGAATGCATACTTCATATTATATTATTTTACAATTTAGAAATATAGTTTTCAAAACGTTTGCCAAAATGTGACTGTTTCCGTAATAACTTAGGTATAGATGTGGCATTAAGAAGACAAGTTTGAATGTTGTGTCTGCAGTGGGCTGACCCTAGCCGCCGGTTAAGACCTCACCCAGTCACTCACTGGCTCCCCCCAAGCAGGCTGAGGGAGAGAACTGGAAGGGCAAAAGTGAGAAAGAACTCATGGGTTGAGATAAAGGCACTTTAGTAAGTGAAGGGAAAATAAAAAGAAAAGAAAACAAGTGATGCTAAAAGCAATCACTCACCACCAGCAGACCAGCCAGTCCCCAAGCAATGGCGACTTTGGAAATACTGCCTACCAGTTTTATTGCCAAGCATGATGTTACATGGTATGGAATATCCTTTTGGTCAGTTGGGGTCAGTTGTCCCAGCTGTGTCCCCTCTCAACCTCTTGCCCACCCCAGCCTACTCTCTGGAACGGCACAGTGAGAAACAGAGAAGGCCTTGATGCTGTGCAAGCACTATTCAGCAACAGTTAAAACACAAGTGTGCTGTCAACACTTTTTTGGTCACCATTCTAAACCACAGCACCATACAGCCTGCTATGAAGAACATTAACTCCATCCCAGCCAGACCCAGTACAGTGTGTATGCAGGGAACACATTTTAGGCATTTGCATGATTGTAGATCCAATCCTTTAGGAAAATTAATAAGAATTCATTTATTTGAATAATAGTTTCTAATTCTCTTTGTTTGCAATGGCCTAAACACATACCTGACATAGTTAAGGTACCCTATTTCAAAATGCTTGCTGCCCTGCATTGTTTCTAACAGGAGTCAGAATGTACCTGACACTCATCAGTGTCCATCACAAATCACAGCAGCCAAGAGAGCCGTCATTTAAAAACTGGGTGGAAGGAGAAGTCAAGGACCATCTCTTGATTAATTTGATCTCCTCCTCTGCTTGAGAGGAGGAAGCAGTGACACCAAGTCCCATGAAATACTCTATACAGCTTGAGAAGATGAGTCAAATTCCTCTTTTCCCATTAAAACAGAATTCTTGTGAAGCCACAAATACAAAGCCCAGAAGTGAAAACAACAGGGTAGCCTAGCGCTTAGGGTGCTCACCTGAAGAGGAAAGCTTGGGTCTACACAACTCAATGTTAGCTGTCTGCTTAGTAGATAACAGATTTTAGTATTAATTATTGAGATAATAATTTTGGGATCCTTTCCACTTTGTTTTACAGCTTATATTTTCTACTGAGTTTCTAACCCTTTGATTTTCTTCTAATCTTTAAAGGAACTTAAAATCACTCATTGTGACTCTGTTCTTTAGAGGCAAGAATTTATATGAAATACATATATAAAACTGAATTAGTAGATTAACTGATTGTAATAGGACATTTGCAATTACATAGCCTGACCTGCATAACACAGCCCATAAGATTTTGAATTAACCCCTGCTGGAGCTGGAGCATATCTTTTAGATAAACACGCAGTGTCAATTTAAAAAGCAGTCCTTGATGAAGATTTTACCACAGCCCTTGATACATAGTTCCAGTGTTAAGTTGTTCCTCTCAGGTAAAAATTTGCATTTTACTTCTAAACTATGTCAGTTTCAAGATTAATAATTACATTGTGATACTCTATACCAATCAATCTCTGGATTTTGTTTTTTATGATGCTCAGTGGAAGAATGTATTTGTAAGAAGCAGCCTATTTTTGTAATGCGAATAGACAATATGCTCTATAATAGAGGCTGAATTCCAGCTTTTGCTCTGATCCCCTCCTTACTTGTGCCTCTCGAAATGTCACTAGTTCGCAACTTGATCAAATCAATTACTTCAGGAGTGGAATTTTCCATGCTTAGGGCTGAGCTCCATTACACTAGTCCTTGCCAAGTCACAGCCCCTTCATGGAGAATCACTGTAAGCTGATAGAAGGAACTCTTTCCTGCTGGCAGATTGACACCACCCTCCCGAAGGATGGAGGCTAAGCCATGGAGCTTTTGTTGGCATAGGAGTATCGGCGCCTGGCGATATGCTGGCATAAGTAACTGGTTGCTGGGTATATATCTTCTATGTTTTACCTGTCAAAATTATAATTGGAAAACTGTAATGTGAATTGGGTCTCAATCTTTCACTCCAGAAGAGAACTGTTTGTTTTGGAAACATATTCGTATGCTATTTCGGTAGCATATTGCTGTGGTTTAACCCAGCAGGCAGCTAAACACCACACAGCCGTTTGCTTACTCCCCACACCCCCAGTGGAATGGGGGACAGAATCAGGAAAAAAAAAAAGTGGGTCTGTACTCCCACCTGTACAGACCAGTATCTCAGCCATTAGGAGTAAGCGTCCCTCTGCTCAAGAGAGAGGATATAGTGGACGTACACTACAGGGCACTCTGTGGTTTTACCTGGATGACCACGGAGAGGACATGAGGAAGTGGGATGGAAAATCTACCTCGACCCTAGAGGCACGGGTATGTGAGTTGCAAGGAAAAACAATCACAAAAGGGGGTTCTTTCAGGAAAACTGCTGCTCCAGTTTCCAGTGAGCAGCTAACCAGACAGAGTAGAAGGGCTGATTTTACTTCCAATCTTAATAAAGGGACTTTCGATTAGCATTTACAAGAAGTAATGAGTACTATGACCAGGACTAGAGGGTTCCTGCCTCCGGCCAGGTGGAGGAAAGGGACAACTGGACTGTGTGGATTCGATGGCCTGGCACATACAGGAGTATAAGGCTTTAGTGGACACCGGTGCACAGCGTACCTTAATGCCATCAAGCTATAAAGGGGCAGAACCCATCTGTATTTCTGGAGTGACAGGGGGATCCCAAGAGCTAACTGTGTTGGAGGCCGAAGTGGCCTAACTGGGAATGAATGGCAGAAGCACCCCATTGTGACTGGGGTTTGAGTAACCGCAGTGCCTGTCATAATGGTATTCTTAAATAGTTGTTTAACCCTAAACAAGACCTGAACCACGTTCAGGAGACATAGCAGTAGGAACATGCTGGTTTGAACATCCCAACAGCATTCAAAATTCTCAAAAGCTGTTGTAACTATCCTGAAGGAGAAAGGGAAGGTGAAGGAGCAGGGGAAAGTGTCACCCCTGTCTCCCACATAGATTGGTTCTCCAAGGAGAAAAGGTAAAGAGTGTAATTATTAATAGTTTCCCAGAGGTGTCTCCTGAGGTATGGAGATGATGGCAATGCCAGTACAAATACCAGATTAGTCTCACAACCAATAATTTTATCATATCATAAACCAGTGTTACACAGTGCAGCAAAATTATAACCTTGATCCAGCTCCCAGAAGTGATAAACAGCACAACAGGGAACATCTACTGCAAGTAAGGTGTTACATAACACAACTTTGAGAGCAAGCACAACAACTTTGAGAGCAAAGAAATCAACATTGTGACCAGTGACTATTAAACCAATATAATGAATGCTTATAACAAATTTGCCTTAACACACTCTGGTCAGATCTGTTGTTTTATGAAGTATGTTGGCATTTCTTGGGATGGAAAACACAATACAAACACGACTGATTGGGAAAATTCCTTATCAAAGTGTGGAACCAGAAGAAAAATTTTATGTTCTTCTCTCAATGTATGAGCTTTTCAGGTACTTCCTGAAGAACATAGTCCCTCACTTAGTTTAGGTGGTCAACATCAAACTCTCAGGTGTTCAATATTCAATATTGTTCCTCAAACACTTCCTTGTAGATTTCCTTCCTTACTTCTTAGGTAGTTTTGGAAAGGAAAATAACATTAATTATTATTTCTCAGCTTATTAATTATTGTTTCTCAGCTGTTCCTTTTTCTCTTATGCATAGAGCAGGTTGAAGTGGCAAGGAAAGATTACTTCAAGCTTTCATAAGAATCTTTGTAAGGAAGAGAACCTTTTTGTTACCATTGGGAATCTTTTATTAAAAAAAAAAAGTTCAATAAGTTAAGAATTTACCTCTATAATACTAGCCTAGGTTTGTAGCTTGTTGGGAAATTGCTGGACTTTGTCTGTCCATGGTAGATAGACAGCTGTTTCATATGGAACCGTTAAAATTGTGCTTCTTGGGACACGTCAATCACCAGTCATTCAGATCATATCATGCATCTTTCAGCAAGTCATATAACGGAAAATTCCATAGAACTGATGAAACCTAAACCAAAAATCTGCTTCAAGTAAGTGCTTTGGTTGCCAGGGTTTTATATTTCTAAACTATTTGTAAAAATAAAATGGTCTTTTAGCACTTAATCAAAGGAGTTATTAATGTCTCTTAAATTTGAAACTCAGCTTTATCAAAAATATTTTATAGGTATATGTTGCTCATTATTAAAGGTGTCAAGCAAACGCTGGTTGTGATCATTCAGTTCCAGATATTCTTGGAACAGACTTAATGGAATTTTTTTTTGATGCAGAACTCCATGAATTGCTTATTCCTTCCAACTATTACAACAACACTGAAATGAAGAAAATTTGCTTAGCTCTTTCTTTCTGTGTAGACAAAGTTATCAGATTAACGTGTTAGGGTTGATGCTAGAAAGGTACAGTTCACCAAACCAGCAGATTTTTCGTCTCATCTCATGCTCTTTGATTCCCAGTAGTGTGAAATTATCTTTGAGCATCTTTGGGAAATACTGGTTTTGATGTTTGCAAAAATATGTTTGAAACTCTGGACATTTGTGATCAAAATGTTACTGGTTGGATGCTTTTTAGAAATTCTCTGCAGGTCATTTTCACATAGTTTAAGTTCCACCTGAGTATTATCTCCCATTCTGTCTTGATCCAGTTCCCCTCTAAGAGCCATATGTGAGCCCTTCAAAAATCTTCAGAGTTGCTGTCTCCCTTACTGACTTACGACCAGGAATTAGGTGAGATTTAAGCTCTGTGAATATTCACCACCATGAAAAAAAATTATTTGATATTCTAGCGTGGCCTTTGAATTTAAGGTACATCTGGTATATATTTTTCTCTGTATGTACCCACACCCCCCATCTTTTCTGTATATTGTGGACATTTGGTTACAAATTTGAAGAACATTTTCACATATTAGATTTTTAAAATGGACAGGTTTAAGTGTACTTCAATTAAAAGTATTTTTGCAAAGCTGCATTTGTGAAGGTGTTTTCATAGTCACAAAGCTGTTCTGTGAAGCATAATACTAGTAATTATAACAAACTACAGAAAGATTATGTTTTAAAGAAATGCAGTGCTCCTTACACAGCCAAAGGAGCATACGTGTTAGAGCATGTGTCTTGGAGGTTGAATATAAATTTGGCAAAGATTATTAAAATAATTATTGCTGATTCTTCAGCTTCTCCTTTTTCAGAGGTCTCTTGAATGATGTGTACCTTATGGTTTAATAACTACTCTCCATCTCCATCTAACATTTAGTGCACGAGCAACAATAATGAGCAGGTAATATGTTGTGGGCAATGCCATACGTTGCTTGCATTTGGAACTGTCTACATTGTGCAGTTCAGCACTGGGCAGAGAGCTGTGCCACCTCTGTCTACGCAGCACTGCTGGTGATACGCAGAGAGACTAGCCTGAGTTACAAAAACAGCAGATGAAAACTAGCCCAGGGGTAACCACTCATCCCTGCTTCAAATTCCAGAGTTACTATTTCCAGAAATACCAGTTCAGGGTATCTCTGCATGGTATAGTATTGTATAGGATGGATACATCCTGAATAAAAATCCATTGGAGAAGGTTAGCACATGCAATAGAAGACAGCCCTAAGTCAGCACAGCTTGACTGCTTGCATTTCTTTTGGTTATGAGCTGTGCTAGACAGTGGCATAGTCAGATTTGTGTTTGCTGCTTGGGACCGTGGTCTATTTCTTTTCTGAAGGGCAAAGTATCTTTACTCACACTGAAGATGTTGGTGATAAATAATGACCATAATTACTTTTTAAGTGTAGGAGAGTGTGCTTATTTGCTTGGAACACAATAGGACCTACTTTGGCTTAGGTAATGCACACAGGTACCAGACAGATGGCTCCTATCTCCCAAAATTAAAAATTGTAAAGGCCCTGAACCTGTGATTCATTCTGAAATATCAGAAACTAGAATGACCATATTTTGTGTGCCTTCACTGCAGGAAGCTTTGTGAATGCATGTAAAAGGGTGAGCAAAGGTCGGGGTGAGAATTCATTATGTCGAGAGAAGCCGAAGGAGCATATGTATTAGAGCATACTTCAAGCTATGAGAAAGACACCATCTCTGGATGCCTACTTCCTCTTCTTCACATTGCTGTCCAAAGAGGCTTAAGGTCCATGGGGCCACTGGTTCTGTAGGAGGGTAGAACAGGTCAAATTAATTCACCCCTTAGTAAGACAAAAAAGGAGGTGTTGACTATTTTGACCAAATAAAATCCCATTCTCCAAGAGAATGAGGGGAGAGTGGAGAACTCCCGGTGGAATGAAGAGATGGAAAGTAGCTGTGCTAGAATCAAAATTCTTGACTGACATTGTGCATTAGGGGAAACAGGACGTGTTGTGAGGAAGGAGATAGCAGGAAGCAGGATGATTGCTGGCATTTAAATAACGCTACTTGACTTTTATCAGATAGGGGAAATGATTACTTAGCACTTATATTAATTGCTGAAGAGACATAGAAGACTCATTTTGAGCCTAAGCATGATGGGATACCTCATCAAGGGTGCAGAATAAACTTCACTTGGTCTAAAAAACTTAAGTATGAGAAAGAGCATTTTTTTCTTTGTGCATCTTAGATTGGAGCAGAACTTCACTTGAAGCAATTTGGTGTAGTTTGTTAACGCTGGCTGTTAAAGACCAGAGTTGCTTCCCACATTAGCCTCATCTGCCAAACCTTCTCCCAGCAGTTGCTATCCTTTGTCCCAAGAAGTGTATCTGTGTTAGCAAGCAACCCCCTCCTTACAAACCTGCTCAAGTCCAGGTGTTTTCCTTCTCTGGGCAGAATTTGAAGGTGGGGACAATCTGCTCCCATGCAGTTCTCTTCCTCACCTGCATTTCTCCAGCTCACGTGGATGTTTGCTGGGCAGCATATTCCAGATCTGGCAACTTCATTCAACCAAAGTTTGGTGCTTTTTTTTAATGACAATGCATCAAAGCATGAGATAAACATGGAAAACTGTCTAGAGTTCAGAATACATTCGATTCGCAATAAAGGAACTGTAGGCATGTATGCAATCAAAACTGTGTTCCTGTAACCAACTTCACTTCAAACTGTTTGAGAAACAGCATGTGCTTCAGGACTTGACATATATATATGGTATCATTTACAACACCTATGTAGCAAAAGCAGATTAAGAAAGTGAAGATTTAGCCATGTTGCCTGGACCTAAACCCAGTGGCTCAAACTGAGAGATGAATCAGAAACAGACTCCTGCAGCAGATGACAGAACAGCATCAAAACTGATCACTGCCATCCAGAGTGGTTTGGTTTGGCTGGGTCACTTCTTGTGATGAGAAAGGCAAATAGTTAAAATTTTAGT
>NW_009199632.1:14660-38813 GCF_000690835.1 Fulmarus glacialis | reverse complement strand
TTTCCCTAGACTTTCTTTTTTTTCCCCCCAGAGAAATACAAAGTTCAGTAAGCAATATATCTGAGATTTTACTGCAATTTCCCAGTGGACTCTCATGAGTAGAACTGGGAGAAAAATGTTTTCTCATCACAGGAAGCTCCCATTCTCAACGGGGATTAAATATTCAAAATGCAAAAACATGTTCATGAATCAGCAGTCTAAAAATGTTCATCAAATATAAATCAACACTTCTTTTGTTTTGATTTTTGTTATTCTTTTGAATTACTTTGTAAAATAATTAATATGTGGTTTTTTTCAATATGACCCAGTATAGTCTTAAAAAGAAAATACTTTTAAAATGAAAAAATACTAATTTGGGGGGATTTAAATGTCAAAACATTTTTCCAAATAATTTTATCAAAAAGGCTGTCTTTAAACAGATTTCACTTTGACAAATTGGCATTTTATAACAAAATGCATCTACAATGTAAAATTTCCTATCAAGTTTAATCACAGATCTGCCAAACACCACTGTCTTGTATGATTAAAGTTATTCATTGGCTTAAATCTGCCTTTATGCCAGTGAGAGCTCCTTGAAGTAGATGCAGACCACTGAATTCTCAGGATCCAGTGTGGAAAATCGATGCAAGAGGTAATGATACTAAAATATAGGGAGGCAATAGGTGTGCATGAAATTACTTCATTGCTCCTCTAAAAAAATTCTAAATTAGTTTTCCATAACCCTAATCTTTGAACTGCAACAGGTCATTGCAAAATTCTAATTATTTCTGAAGCCCCTATGTAATGAAAAATCCTTTCTCAACCTACATTTTCTAATGCTTTGTTATACAAAAATGTTGTGGTTTAACCCCAGCCAGCAATGAAGCACCACACAGCACTTGCTCACTCCCGCCGGCTGGGATTGGGGAGAGAATCGGAAAGGTAAAAGTGAGAAAACTCATGGGCTGAGATAAAGACAGTTTAATAGGGAAAGCAAAAGCCGCGCATGCAAGCAAAGCAAAACAAGGAATTCATTCACTGCTTCCCATAGGTAGGCAGGTGTTCAGCCATCTCCAGGAAAACAGCACTCCATCACGTGTAACAGTTTGGAAGACAAATGCCATCACTCCAAACGTCCTACCCTTCCTTCTTCTTCCCCCAGCTTTATATACTGAGCATGACATCATATGGTATGGAATACCCCATTGGCCAGTTTGGTTAGCTGTCTTGGCTATGCTCCCTCCGAGCTTCTTATGCACCTGGCAGAGCATGGGAAGCTGAAAATTCCTTGGCTAGCGTAAGCACTCCTTAGCAACAACTAAAACATCAGTGTGTTATCAACGTTATTCTCATTCTAAATCCAAAACACAGCACTGTACCAGCTGCTGGGAAGAAAATTAACTCTATCCCAGCCGAAACCAGGACAAAAAAGCACTGACATATTTTGAAAAAAAAAAAAGGTCACTATTTTACTCCCAACAAACTATGCATATTGTAAAACACCAGTTTGTCATCAGTTCTGCAGAATCTTTATTGCAAACACAGGCTTGCATAGGTTCATCTTCATCACATTATTTTGAAAGAGACTACAATACTTGGGAATCCTCTTTATATAAACATTCAAGCTTTTTTAAAGGGTTGCCTTTAAAAAGCAGTACCTGAAGTGATTCATGAACTCCAAGTGATATGGCATGGTTGTGGCCACACTGTTACATGAACCTTTCTTTTTTCAGAGACACTAGACCCGTTTCTAGGTTCTCTCTTACATGCTCTTTTTATTGTTGATTTTCTTTGTTGTTCCCACTATTTTCCTTTGTAGTGGCACAGTAAATGTGATTTTTGCCACTGCTAGTAAAAGGCCACCGGCTTTGTATTGACCTGGCAGTACAGGATCTCAGGATTTTTTGTGCTTGCCTTGGCCTGAATTGGTCTTAGCTTGCTTTAATAATTGTCTAGTGGTCAAGTGACTTTTGCCTGACTGCTTGTAGCTTCATGTCTGGGAATACTGCATGTGGCAAAGATCTGACAAACCTAGGTCATTGTAAGACAAATTAAGAGCCCTTTCTGTTAGACTGGGCTAAGGGATGCTACTGGACAAATTTCAAACTTTAGCTGGAAGCTGACTTTGTTAAGAAAACATATAAAAATAACCCCAAGTGGACAGCAAGACTGAGGAGGAAGGGATCCCACTAACATGGGCATCATACCCTTCCCAATGAATGCTTCAGGGAGGTGATGACATGCTGTAAAATGCACTCCTCACTGCAGGAGAAAGAAGACTGGCACTGTCAAACCACCTCAAAGGGACATTGGAAGGCTAAGCATAGTTCCAGGGGAAAGAGGTAGATAATAGTAACTTTTATCGTATAACAATTATAAGGATATAATTTATGAGATTTTTCTGTATAATTTGGTCTGAATGTATAGCATCAAAACTGGACTAATGATTTGGATGACTACACTGCTAAAATCCTGATGGGATAAACAAGGTATTCTTAGTTTCATATGTGCAGTATGTTCCTTTTTACTCATAACATGATTTTGGGGGTGTATCACCATTTGTTTGATCCAGATACTTTTCGTTTCCTTTTGTTGGAATGACAATCACTACTTTCTGGAGTCAGTGTTTTCTCAAGGTTTTCGTTTGGCCTAAAAGATCAGGAACAGAGAACGAAAGCTTATTTTCTTGTTTTTTTATGTTTTGTAATCACAGTTTTCTTTATAAAAATCTAGCTAACAGATGACCAAGATAAGTAAATTTAGAGAGGGCAGTATTTTATAGCTGCTCTACTTCTGAATTTTCTAATGAAATAAAATGCTGTAATAATTTCTTACATATCTATTGAGCATGTAGAACCAAATTATACCTTTGAATATAAAGTTACATCCCCAGACGTACGTCAAAAATTTTGAATGCCCTAGACTGTTTTCTTAAGATGTTGGATTTATATGAGAAAATAGTCTCCCCAAACCCAATCAGTCTTTTAATTTCTCGGTAGTTACTTTAACTGAACAAGATTAAAAGCAAGCCAAAGGAAATAATAATAGGGACAATCAAGTTAACATGGCAAGGGAGTCTTGTTTACAAACTATAGCCAGCATTAATTCATTTCTGGCTTCAGTTCCTGACCTCAACTTCAAAAGCAATTATTCACAAATGACAAATTTTACGAACTCTGATGACCTGGCGTGTTATGGATCTTGTAAGTATAATAACCATATATTTACTAGTTCTAAAAGCTTCATTTGGCAACTCCAAAGGACCAGGCAGATTTAGCAGCCAGATGTCTGTTTATTGAACTGATATATGCAAATAATACTTGTAGGCAGTAAGTTGGGATTCTAAAATGGTGCTTATAGTAAAAAACGCAAAAATATAAACTAGACTTGCATATATGTTTATTGCTTCAAAAACATCAGAATCAAGACTCTTGTCTCTAGACAAAAGTATTTTTTTCCTTTTGCTCCCACAAATAATAGATTGATGATCCATAAATTGCCTTCTGTGCTGGAAACCCAAAAGGCTCTTAGACTTCAATAGTAAAACATGACTTGCTTGATTATCCTGTTATTCTTTTCAAATACACTGATTTTTTTTCTCCCAAAGCAATCAAATGTTTTCAACTTTCTGAACATTTGCAATCATTATTATTTTCTCAGAAGATTTAATTCCACCCCTAATTATAAAAAGTAACCCCTATTATGACCAGTACCTTATTCTCTTCACTGTGCCAATAAAAACTGAAAAAAGTGGAAAATAAGTATATGTTAATCTAGATAAGAATGGCAGATGCGATCCCTTTACCAGTGCAAATACGTGGTGTAGCTTTTCCAGGAAAGATAAGTTAGAATAAGTCTCCCTTGATCCAAATTATTATTATTTTTCAAGTCACCAAAATCAGACATTGCCATTCATTCCCTTTGCTATAGAAAAGCTCCTTCTCTGGCAGCTATCGTTTATCTCCTTATTTAAATTCTAGCTAGTGTTTATCAGAAGCAAACCTCATAGAGATTCTTTGTAACACTGACAATGTTTGGTAGCAAACACAAAAAGCCTGCAGTTTATTAGGCACATTTTGATTTATAAGTAAAGTCTCATTTGGTTAACAGCTTTATTTATCTTATTGGTATCCCAAGGAAATCAATGGCTGACAAGAGTTTGAAATTAAAATGCAGTCAAACTAAAATACCTTCAGAACAAATAAATTACCTATTACAACTGAAATACTTAATCTCTTTGCTGAACATTTTTTAAATATTTAAACATAGAATTAACAACAACTTTATATTACAGAGGGCCTATGTAACATTCATCAGTGTCATGCCTAAGAGCCTTTTGAAAGCAATTAAATAATGTAAGCCAGGTTCACTATTTGTTTTAATGGTATATTGAAAAAGAGTCAAAGATATTTGACTACTGTTTATGACAGTTTGTTGTATCCTGTTCCTATTGTGTTAGTTTCACCCAACAGGCTTTTGGTTCTGTATTGCAAAGGCCAGGGAGGTTTCCTTCTCTCATTCCCCTCTTCTTTGATGAGTATTTTGGCTTCTGGAAGTGTTTTTCATCTTCCTCTGAGACGATGATGACAGGCTATGGCCAGAGATGGGATGTCAGATGTGTTAGCCCTCCACATGGTAGTGAAAGTCTGAGAAACTTGGCTTCTGTCTTGTTCACATGTTCAGGATTAATGTGATCATGAGATTTGGAGTCAAAGAGACTTTCATCCTCAGCCTAACTGGCAGTGAACATTGCCTTCTTGGTTTTGGTTTTCCAACTTGCTCTTTGGCATAGGCCATGATTCATTTCATAGAATCACTTGGGTGTCTTTTCTTAACCAGCTGCCACTTCAGGGACTTAGGACATTGGTGATGCCTTCAATCTCTTTTGCTCCCATATTGTTCCTTCTGGGGCTTTGAACTCTGTGGTGAGTTTGCCTAGTGAGCAACCAAGCACCCATTCAGCAGCTTGCTCCCCACCCTCAGCAGGATGGAGGGAGGAAATAGGAAGGACAGGAATGAGAAAGCTCTTGGGTTGAGCCAAAGACAGGGAGATGGCTTACCAACTACCGTTGTGGGCAAAACGGCCTCAAGTTGGGGAAAATCAACTTAACTTATTGACAATTAAAATAAATATTTAATTACTAATTTGGGTAGTGGGAAACAAAAAGACAAACATTAAAATTACACCTTTCCTCCTCCTTTTCCCAGACTCCACTAACCCCTTTGTGCAGTACAGGGAGGATGGGCATGGTGGGTTATGGTCAGTACATAGCAGTTTCTCTTTGCTGCTCCTTCCTCCTCACACTTTTCCTTCGCTCCAATGTGGGCTCTCCATTGACTGCAGGAAAAAAAAATTGCTGTGGTGTGAGTCCTCCATGGGCTGCAGTGGATATCTGCTCCATCATGGAGCACGTCCTCTCCCACCTTCTTATCTGACCTTGGTGCTTGCAGGACTGTTTTTCCTACCTTTTTACTCACTCCTCTCTTGTCTGGTGTTTTTGCAATTTCTTAAATATGCTTTCCCAGAGGTGCCCCCATCTTGGGGCTGGTGGGCTCAGCTGTGCCTTACGGTGGGTCCACTGGAGCTGGCTGGAACCGTCTGTGTCCAGCAAGGGATAGTCCCTTGCCTCTTGTCACAGAGGCCACCCCTGCAGCCTTGCACTGCCAACATCTGGGTGCCTGCACCCAATACACGTCTAGAGGGTATACGGAAACATATAAGGCTTCATTTGTTTTAGGAAGTTATGGAGTGTTTAATAGTGTATCAGCAGATGAAGTGGAAGTTGAAACTTCTGGACTAAGCATCTATAATGCTTGGTAATAGGGGGAGACTGGATGTAATGCATCAAGCAATCCTTGGTTTTGTCCATAATGATAAAAAATGATAAATGATAAAAGAGTGACCTTGCTCTGGCCTTGAGGCCAGGTAACACACAGAACAGCCATCTTTGCATGACATAGCCCCTGGCCCTGGATATTCTCTGGTGATGTTAAGTCATAACTGACGTATTGTGTGAACGTATTTTAATTCACTTCAAAGTGTCTGAAATAATGCGATGACTGTGTTGCAGCCCATTACAGAGGTATTGTCATGGCATGAAACACAGAGTGAATTGCTTATGTCCTCAGGCGTGGTTACAGGGTATACGGAGTCATATAAGGCTTCAAAGCTGACTGTAGAGTACTGGCAGACTGTAGAGGGCAGACCCTACAGTCTCAAGATGAGACTTGATGGAATCTCAGCTGTGCTGCCTTTTTGAGGAATCCCTGGAGTAAACTATGTTGAGAAAGCCCAGGCTTTGGCTTGAAATGAGTTAACCAAGATGGAAACAGGAAGCCACCAAGCAGTTAGGCAGTGTGGACAATCAAGGGTCCTGTGCTTAAGCAATTCCCTGGCCTTCTGTTATGTAGAGGTGTAGATGTATCCTGAATACATTGAAAAAAAAAGGCAGGTACAGGGGTATGAAAAAGCATTTAGATCTTTTCAGGTGCCCATCAATTATCAGGAAGTACATGAAAAGCTCACCTAACTTGTAGATTTTCACATAAAGCATTCTTCCCACTAAAGTAACTTTTTTATATATGTGTAGATAAAACTGTGGATTTGGGTCCCATAGGGGTCCACTTAAGTCTTATGTGCTGTGGTAGTGAGAGTCACTGAAATGTCTGTGGATTCTGCCACTTGAGAACAGGTTGAGTTTAGATTGGTTAGGAAGGCAGCACAGGGAGCAGAGGATAGGACCCTATTTTCTCTGTTAGCTGGAGTTGCCTATAGTTTCTAGCAATTTCTTTTTCTCTCTCTCCTGCTGCAAATGAATAGCTTGATTAGTACATAGATTTATTTAGTTGTATCTATGTGTATGTATGAAAATGAATTGCTGAACTCTGCGCAAATACTCAAAAAACTGCTGAAGGAAAGCTGAGCTGAAGTAATAAATTTGCATTCAGTTTTTAAGTTCCATAGTACTAGGGTCCTCTTGTTTGTAGGAATTACTCCACAGTGTAGATCAGGAGTGTAAACCTGGCCTCCCAGCCAGATATCATTCACCAGCACAATTTGTCTAGTCTTCAGCCCACTTCTTGCTCTTCTTTTTCCCAAGGGCCTTCAAACACAGCCAGGGACCAAGGAGCTTGTTCATCCATTCTCTATCCTATGACTGAAAATGCATTCCCCAAAGGTATACTCCATCAGGTGAATAATGCATATCCATTTGTGTGAGGTGAGTATACATAGGCATTTGGTCATGTATGTGCGCTGATATACATGCTTATTCCTTTGCAGTACCAGATGTGTCTATGACAAGATGGAGGCTGTCTGTACTTTGCCCATGCAATGGATGCATGGGATATCACATGATGAGGGAGAGGCTACAAAGTCATTTTACTTTATCTGAAGAGCAGTGGCCCCATCCCCAGTTTGCATACTAGCCCCCAGGGAATCTTCCTGTGCTCTGTTTCACTGATCCATAGAAGGTAGTCATCATGAAAGCTCTTCTGGTGGAGAAGACATACTCCCACAAGTAGCAAACATCAGTCAGGCCCGCTAAGAGATTCTGACATCAGAGAAGATACAGATTCCTGGAGCTGTGCCCAAGCTGTGCCCAAGCTGGGGGTAAGCCCATGAACGGACATGAGCAATGGACCAACATGTTCAAGGAAAACTCTGTTGGTAAGCAGATGGGATGATGGATGTTAAACTGGCTGTAGCTTTTACAGAGTTTATTCCCAGAAATAAGTAATCATATCGGAATTGAATATGATCCCTCTTATCTCCAACAATGCAAAATAGATTTAGGAAGTCATAAACAGCCAGAAGAGCGATGGTTCATGAGGCCTCCACAGAAATATGTTTGAACTGCAATTGACTTCCTCAGTACATTCTCAGGAACTGGCATTTTCACTTTCCAAATAAATTTTACTATAAAAGGAAGATCTTTGGATAACCTTGGAGGATGCACAAACCCAGAAACACCAGCTCCAAACTAGGAAAGAACACAGCACAGGACTTTTGGCAGATTATGACACTGTACAGATCTTTTAGTTGAAGAAAGGCTATCTGTTGGGATGAAAGTAGCATTGTGAATATCAAATTGGGAGCGAAGATAACATTGTGGTGAAGATAATGGATTAAAACTCAGGAGAGATGCATTTAACTCATAGCTCCGCTTTCTTGCCAATTTTATAACAGTTATTTCTTCCCTCTTTGTTTTGGTCTACACACATGGATGAGATATTACATTCGCCCTGTCTCTTGTCTATATCTTCTCTGTTTAGAATATGACTTCTGCCATGAATAACTTTAATGAACAGTGCATACATAAGCCCATAAGTGAAATCTCTAGAGAAACCCTTTGGTGACTCCAGTTCATAGTTCTGCAATCCAAGAACAGTCACGACCAGTCACAATGAAAACCAGAATCTGAGGATACTCAATGCAAAGAGAAGGAAAAATGACATTGAAATAATGAGTAATAATCAGAATCCTTTCAAATGACATTGCATACCAGACAGATAAACAACATAAAGCTTTGACTTGTTTTAATAGCAGCTGAACAGTGGTAAATTCATTGACTAATGCTGTCAGACCTACCGGAGCACTTAAGTCTGTATACTGTATTAAAGCAGAGATACTGATAAACGTGAGGGAGTCAGTAGTTATATCTTTGTAATTCCTACATTTCATCATCATCAATCATAGTTAGATAGTTGCTAAGCATTCTGGTCATGACCTGACTTCCCGACTTTTTCAAACAGCATTCAAATGTTATATTGCTCAAGTTGTTAGCTTCCCCCAACAACTTCCACATATTGATGGGCCCTGGTCCTAGCTATGTGCATTGCTGTAAACTTTGTCTTCCTTCCAGGTACTATTGAGTTACTACTAGCAGTGACACACAAATTTAAAGTTAATTTATTTCATTCTTTCACAATCACTCAAATTCAGCCTAGTATTTTGGTTTTTTTCTTCCCTAATTAGTATGTCAGCTGCGTAGGGATGTAAAGCTATACAACCTGTTAGTTATTGATAATAGAAAACATCTATACAAGGAATACCCTGTTTTGCAGGAAAAAGAAAGAGTAGGTATCTGCCCCAATAACTCAAAGCCCAAAGATGTTACAGGGAGACTTTTCTTTGTCTTCAGTGGTCAGGCCCCATGGGATCCATGTTTGTAAAGTTAATAAGCCTGTTGCTCAATCATACTGTCAAAAGCAAAAAAGAACCAATGCATTTGAGCTCTTTTGTTTTTAGCTTGATGCAAAGCTGTATTAGGTATAATCCCGTTTTTCAGAATGAATGAAATCCCGTATTATCTGAAAAGCTAGAAGTGCTGTCTCAGATTTATGGAGCTTAACTTGTTTAGCTTGACAGATGCTGTTCAGGATCAAAAGACATTGATGTAAACAATGCTGTATCTTCGAGGTCAGGAAAACTCTAGGGAAGAAATTGTCTTGGTACAATGTAGGATAGAAGGAAGAAGCATGTCAAATGTATAGATAACTATAACACCTGAAACAGTAAGATAGTTTCCATAAGAGTCCCAGGACATAAGACAAGTCCAGTTAGGCAAGTACAGCAATATTCTGCTGCTCACTCTTAAGATCACTCACAAGGTCGCTATATCATGGTCTCTTATTTTTAGTAAATCCTTAGCTTAAATACTATTCTTCTACCTCACTGCTTCTCTAGAATCCACAAGACAGATTCTGTATTTCCAAGGCCTCCTTATTTTGCAATATAAAAAGGGTACAGTCTTTAAACAATTCTCCTCAATATTTTATTACAATCTGAAAAAAACTTACTCATTTCTGGACAGAGGCCTTAGTGTTGGATAGATTTGCAGAAATATGGAGTTTCTTTCCGTTGTGAGCACTGTTATTGTAAGACTTGTAAGTCTCCCAGTCTTTCTTTGAAAATGTAATTCCAAGGGAACACAGAAACATCGGAGAAGACTTTGTGGCAAGTCTATGCTTTAAAAGACGTTTGACCCCAAAGCTAATACCCATCTAATGGAGGCTGGGGTGATCTCAAGAACTGAGTGATGCTTACATGCTGATTACTATTTAGATATTTTAGCCACACAGTCAAGTTAAGTGTTCTTGCTAGTATTTCTTTTATAAATAGTATCTTTTCAAGACTTTCCCCATGATTATTTTGCTAATAGTAAATCTTTTTTTCTCTCTTTCTTTTTTTTTTTTTTTTTTTTTTTTTTTTTTTTTTAGCCCTAAGAGAAGTTTAACTATGTGGAAAAGCAAAATGTCACTTCTTGTTCCATTTCTGGGTTTCGTTGCTGTTTCTGGCACAAAACCTAGTGGGCACAAAGATACCAGTCAGTACCTGACTGGAGGCTGGAGAGACAGGCAAAGGCTATGGCAGGTATATGGATCTCTAACCAAGTCTTAGTTTTATTGAATCCTATCATTGCAGAAGAAAGGAGGGAACAACTGAAGGCCACTTTTATAGGCTTCTTACAGGTCTTTACACTCAAATATTTTATTAGGTAGGCATCAAACTTTCTGACCCATATAGAAAAAATGGGAAATTAGCATAAATGTTCATATTCGACCAAATGGAAGTACCATTATTAGAACAAAAAGCACTGAATGCAGTCAGTCCAGCTGTGTTACATCCAAGAAATCTTTCCTGGTTATGAAATATTTAGTTCCAAACCAGAGATTTCTTCTCTATTTCAGACAAGCTAATAACTGTGAGGACATTTTACAGATTATCAGACAATCGCCTAGTTGCTTCTAGGAACGGCGTTTTTTTCCATATGTGAGAAACAGGCTAGCTTTTCCCATCTCTAGCATTATAATTCAGTCTGCTACAGTATGTTGCAGAAACAGTAAATTTGACATTTCCAGAAAACTACTGGCTGCAATTTGTAATATGTTGTAGAATTGTGAAGTCACAGAAATAGCATTTCTATGAATGTCACAGTCTTGCTGGTGGAACTAATGACACTATAATAAATAAATGAATTAATGGTATGATTATGGAATACTACCCAGACTTGGTGTTATAGGTATTGCAGAGAATGAAGTGGTATTGCACAATTCCGTAATCTAGCAAATTATCTGGGACTGATGCTCAGAATTTGTCTTCTCCTGGTGAGCATGTAGTGTGGTATACCTGGACAGCTAAACAGAAACTTGAAAAGTAGCAAAACATCTAAATGATTTTTTGTATGTAAATTTTATTACCTACATCAGCACCAACTACACATAAAAGCATTGACTGCTTTCAGAATGTTCCTAGATGTGGTAATATGTTTCTTTAATTTCTAGCTACAAAGAAAGCCTCTACTGTTAATGCTTAATTATGAAATCCTCTGAAAGTCAATTTTTTCCATCATTGTAAATACAAGTTAAGACACTGGCTTTTATGATAAATAACTAGTATACTCTTCAGGTGAAGGAGGAGCCACAATTTTCTATTGCTATCAACTGACATCTCAATGAATAACCATGAAGAAGATTGTAATGAACCAAATGAATGTCACAGTCAGTACCATCCTCTCTGTATTAATCAATTTGGTATTCGATTCCATTTGCTGTACTTGCCCTAACAATATCTGTTTTCAGAGGACCAAAGTTCTTTTTTTTTTTTTTCCTCTGAATGCATAACTGCACTACAGAAGAGATCAAAGGAAAGTTAGACATTTTGTTCTTCACAATAAGGTCATCTGAAAAGGAAAGAAGAGTTTGTTTAAAATTTGTAAAAGGGAAACATTTTTTTTTCTGCTAACACAACTTCAAGGAAACAAAGTTCCTGATTATTGGTTTGAGTTTTCTGCTGACTCATGGAGGCATTTTAATTGGTTGATAGTATTCATATTTTCAAAGTTTTTTTGTGCAACTTTAAATAATACTAACATTCTTAGCTTGATTCCTAAAGAATCAGGCTTACATGATCACTGTCTGGTTATCCTTAACTTCTGAACAGTGAACTCACTGACCATTTTAGTTGGATTTGAGTCAAAAGCAGAGAAACCTAGCTGTCTGTAAGACTTACAGGTGTCTTCTGGGTAGAGAAAGGAGACCCTGTGTCAGCCCTCACTAAGAGAAAGGCTGCTGAATGAGTATATGTATTACTAGACAGGTGTGAACCCATGTGGGAAAACAATGTGAATGATTTAAACAGGAATAAAAATATTGTATCAGAACTTCCAATCAACCCTAAGATTCAAATGCACAGAAAAATAATGCTTGGCAAATTTTGGTGCTCTCATTACTGCTTTTTGAAGATTTTCCTCTTAATTCTGTTAGAATAAAAGCTGAGACAGTGGGGCTTAATGCTATAGCAGATGGTGGGCTTCATAACAGAATACATAGACGTGGAAGCCCAGGTCCCACAGAACACTAGTAATGGTCTCATATAATTTCTCTCAAAGTACCAGATCTATTTAATCCCCTATTGGGTCTCCCTTTGTGCTGTACCTTCCATGGGTTATGGAAGGGGGAGGATAAGATTCTGAGGTGGTGCCAAGCTTCAGTGTCCAACAGTTTGATTGATGATGCAGTGATAAATAAGTGCTAGGACAGAGGAGGCTCCTTCCAGAAGTTTTTCTTTCTCCTGCTGCATGTGGAAAGGGTTACATGAGGGTCCATGAAACATATTTCAACTACCAGATAGCTCTATAGATCCCCTGCAGGCCAGGAAATTGATTTTTTTTTTGCCTTTCATCTGTGAACCTACAAAAACATTGCATAGAGAATTTACACATAAGTGATTCTTCAAGGAGAGATATCTTTATCATTTATTATCTCTGATTTCTAATGGATAGCCAAAATAATGAAAATTCCATTGCAATCACAACTTTTCCTGGAAAAGAATTAATACTGGAGCTAATGAAACTTCTTTCATGGTCTAATGGTCATCGAGAAAATCTGAAAAATGAGTACATATAATTACTTATCCATAACTTGTAAACACCACTTAGAAACTTCAAAATGTTAATTTGACTGCGAATCATCTTTTTTTCTTAGCAATAGAAAATGTATCTGAAGTTCGCGCCAGAAATCTCATGTTGCTAAGGGTTTTATTACCTGAAATGCAGAACTCGAGGCTATTCATTTCCTTAAATACATTGCACTAAAAGTAATTGTTAGCTGGAACCTTAAGTGTCAGGGATTAATACCACAGCCATTATTCCTTTAAACAAGAACAGCAGCAGTGCAAGGGAGTAAGAAGTAATTGGAAATAAAAACAATCAGAAAAGTGCAGCTCTAATAATTCTTAGTTATCAAGAAATAAGAGTGTGCTAGTTCTTTAGAAGCAAAGAAGCAGCTTTCAAACTGGAATCAAACTTGTTATTATATTTATGTGATGTAGCAAACTTCCCAAATCTTCTGTGCTGGCCAAATACAAGCTGAAGATAGTGTTACAGTTTAGCTGAAATAGCATGAAAAGGCCTCATAGAAACACTGCAGTGTCACACTAATTTAGCACTTCAGAACATCAAAGCACTGTGTAAACATTAACTAAATGTTAGTCATAGTTCCTTGAATCTGTAAGACAAAAAATGAAAACTCCTTCCCTTGTAGATGCATTAGAGTTGCGATTTTACTTGTCGCATACAAGGCACTGAAGAGAGCAAGTCATATTGTCATTCAGATTACATGAGGAAACTCTGCATCCTCTTACCATGCTGTGTGAAATATCATTTGGATAGGACAGAACGTGATATATGAGGGCAGGTTTAAAATAAATTTAAAAAAAAAAAAGTTAACCTAATTTGCACAAGCAGAAAACTTTTTTCAATATTTAGTATTTCAATATTTATTATTTACATACATTGATTCTATTTACATCTGTAAACTGCTGCTTCAGTTATGCTGTTTTCAGATCTCTGGTGATATGAGAAGAGCCTGTACAGAAGCAGAGAGTTTGGGGCTTAGCACTACTGAAAAAGTTTTGAAAGTACATCTGCAACCCAATCTACCTACCTGGGTACTTGATGTGAAGCACACTGAAGCACTGTTTCACCTAAAAGCCTCCTAAAACAAGCACCCTACTTAGTCAAGAGAGTGAGAAGGATCTCTCCAATATGTGCAGAGGGAAAATACTGCTCACCTATTTTAGGCATCTGTTTTTCTCATGCAGTCTGCAGGGAACAGTATTTGTGTAGTGATGGTGAGTGTCTTTGGCATAATAGCTTAAGATCAGAGCACTCATTCAGAAGGTGAAAGACACAGAGCTTTCTTTCCAGCTCCCAGACACTTTTTGTCTTCATCCACTGAGAGTGTAATGTAAAATGTATGAAGCTGAGAGGGAGTTAGGGGAGCTTAGTTTCTCTCGCCCAAGTCTGTGGCCTAAACTCTGCATGAAGTTTCCTCTTACTTCTCTTTTTCTGGCACCTTGGGTTTTTTTCTTCCTCACTGTGCAATATTACAGGTTCACCAGGATGGTGGGAATGTCCTTCCCAGGATATCCCATAGCTTCATCGCTCAGAGGCACTTCTGAGGTGTTTTAGCTGCAGCAGCAGCTACTTTCAGAGTGGGAAAGGACATGAATTTGGGTCTTAGGAGATTCACTGTGCATGTGGGAAGCATCTCCGTAACACAGTGTGTAGAAGATGTGTTACTGATACGCAGAAGTGCAGACTGATTGCACAGAGTGCGAAGCAGGGCCAGCATGTCCCGGATATATTGAACCTACTGCATATGTGCTATGCATTGGGACTGTGGCCATCTCTTTAAGTCTCTGGACACCAGACATCCTGGGCGGATCTGCAGCTGCTGGTGCTCCTCTGAGCTTATTGTTGCCTAGAAATCATAGGCAAATGTACCGCACTTTGCAATGTTAACAAGGAGAAGGTCCTTAGGCAACTTGGTAAATCTGGACCTGAGGATATTTTTGTATTTCTTGATCAGGTCTAGTTTTCACTTTTCTCCTCCAGATGTGGAAATATGAATTAAGTGCCAAATCTCTTTGCTTTCACTGAGAAAAAAATTGAGACCTATGTTCAACCCTATTTGTTATCTATATGGCAATGATATCGACCCCTAAGGTCATGCTTGTTTATTTGCCAGGTTGGACTGAAGTCACTGAGGCTACATACTCCTCACACAGATGTTCCAAATCTCTCCTGATTAGCTGAAGTTGAGTCAAAACTTTTTGTCGTGAGATGAGAGCAGTGAAGATTTGCACTGTGCAAGGTGGAAGCACTCTTGCTCTTAGTCTCTTAAGCAGATTCCAAGATTCGGAGCCTCTCTCAAATGTATCAATAGCCTACAAAACCTAAAAGGAGATGAACATACTCAGAAACTGTGCAGAATTTATGCGTAGTAAGAGCAGTACAAGAATTCAATCCCTTCCTAGTTAAGAAGAGGATTCCCACATTTGATCTCTGACTTCTGTGTTAACCTAAATTTCTTTCCTTGCACTGTTGCTTTCATCCTTCATGGGAATACAGCTCCAGGGTAACAGAAAGGTGAAAAAGTAACACAACAGCAAAAATTAGTCTTTCACTGCATCATAGAACCCCTTTCTAACTTCCTCCCCTTTCTAAGATACATTTCCACTTTGTCATATTTAGGACTAGGAGATGAAATTAATCTTTGCCACGTCTGAAGTTTGTTCTTAACATGATAACAAATAAGATGCCATATGTTTTTAGTTTTCACAAATGGCTTACCTTGTCGGTAGATTCACATAGCCTCAACTTTTGTTGTCTTACTAAGAGTGCAGATGGTTCAGAAGGAGTGTAAGCATGCCCATAATGTCATCTGGTGAGATACAGCCCAGAACAAGCTACATGACACAAGGTCTTTGTTTCAGAGAAGAAGAGGACCAAGAATCCCTCATTTATCCTGGGAGAAGGGACATCAAAAGTGACAAAGGCAGGTCAAAAATCAGGCAAAAAAAGTAAAGCCTTTAAAGCTCTAACAGTCTTCTGCATGCACTACCAAACTTACAGCTACCGATCCAGCTCCAGTTCATCTATCTTTAACTTACTCCTTTTACCTTAAACCATACAATAGAGCAGGTGAAGAGTTTTTTTAAGTGGTAGCTGTAACAGCAGGATCTGCTTGTGCAGTATAATACGAGCTGCATTCAAACATTGTATAATGGGAAGTATCTGAAAATATGGCTATCTGCTTTTGTCCATTGGACTTGTGATAGTTTTCTTTTTGTAAATCCAGAAACAGAAAGGAAACTGACCTTCAGCAGCAAGTAGAAGTCTAATCAAATTTTTCAATGAGAATTTTTGTGTGCTTTTTCCTGAATTTCTAAACACTGAGGTGTACAAATCACTGTACATTTCCATCTTGTTTGAGATTAGTCACATAAGCCAGACTCATTCCCAGCACATCTCAGTCCTATGAAAGGATCAAGAGCAGAATTCAGCTGATCCAGGAATCTTAATTGGTGATTAAATGAACATTCATCTCTTTCCCATATATTAGTGTGATATGCAATGATTTGCTGTCAGCCGAGAGGATGATCTGAGCAGAGAGATTTCATGTAAACCAAGGGAGAGAGATGAAAGAAAATAATTGACTGTTACGTATTAAAGGGAGGAGGAGTTTGCATGGTCACCCAAATTTCCAGACAACATGACTTTGGCAAAAATTGTAGCTGCACCTACTTAGAGGATCCTGTCAACCTGGGGTGGGGTGGATCAGGAGGAAACAGGATGGGAAGGTGGAGGAAGAGGGGAAAGTGGAAGAAAGGAGAGATATGAAAGCTGAGCACCTGCCTAGAGGTAGGGATTGACAATGTTACAGTTTTTAAAAAAGGCAGCATTTCTGGAGGCTAGCATTGTGGCATTTGATGGTGAACTTCATATAACTCTGTTATAAACGTTTTAACATTTTGCAATTCTCTTTTTGTTAATGACATAGTTAAAGTAGCAGACAAAACATCTCACTTCACATTTATATCATTGAGTGCATTTTCTGTTTAAGTCTACTAATAGGTGCAGGACACTTTGAGTTACAACCACATTATTATGGATTATTGTTATAGAAACAGGCAAATCTGAAGTTTAAACTGATAGTCTTGGTAGATCCTCTAAATTTAAATCATAGTTGAGTGTGATTTGAAGCTCTCAAGGTTGTCTCAAATCAGATTTTCAGCTTTAATTAATTGCATGGGTTTGTAGATTAAAGTTCTTGGTGTAAAAGTTAGATTATTTTCAGTATGTTTTAGGTTTCCCCCTGGAAAGAGATGTGAAAGAGCAGGAGTACTGTTTCTACACAGCATTGATCATTTACTTTATGTTAACAGCAACAGCTGTGAAAGAGCCATCCTTAGATCTGCTGAATGATACGTTTGCTGGTCTGCAATCTGCTGGAATTCAGAGAAATTCACTCTCTTTTAATTTAAAGCTTTATTCTCTTTAGTTTGAAGCCTCACATCTGGCACTGGATATGGTCTTTTGACTTTCACAGTGGAGACGGCAGTTCTCGCATGGATTTCTAGAGGTTTCCCTGTTGTTCTTTTGTGTTGACAGGGCAAAGCTGCCAGCTGTCAACAACAAGGTGCCAGACAAACCTCACGTCTTTTTTAGCACTTGACCCTGAGGACCTGACTTCTCAAGTGTCCTGAATGCAACTGTTGACACTGCACCTGCAGTTACTGTATTTAATCACAGTATGTAGCATGAGGAGAGCATCCTTTAGATATTTTAGGGGGATTTTCTGAGCCACTGGTGGCTGGACGACATTTCTTCATGTACTGTCTCCCATTCCCCTTCATGCTTTTGGAAACCTCCTACTAATAAGTTCGTCTCGTCAATATGATATCTCATTAAGGGTGAGAAATGCAGCATTTCTCTGAAGCTACACATATTCCTTCGGGTGACTCTGGGAATTTAATTACAAGGGCTTAAAGAGAAAAGCGTGGGATTCAGTCCCCCTCACTTAGACCTTTAACATTTCTTTCACTTATTTCGCTACTGTTTCATTTCTGACTCATGCTGTTATCATTTATTATTTAACTCACTATATTGCTTGATTCTACAAGGTGAGTTAGGGTGCTGTTTATTGAAAAGATGTTGTACATAATAAAATACTCAAGCATCATGTCATTGCTTGATAGAACTTTTAAATTAAATCCCTCAGAAAAATACAGTCGGTAGTTAGTGAGCTAGTTAAGTGGTCTAGCTTGTTTACAAGGAAACACAGCGTGCCTGAAAGGAACTTCTCATTTTAAAAATTAACAACCTGGCTTTCCTCAAGGGTGAAGTATCTTCAAGAGCACAAATCTACCGTGAAATCCAATAACTCTTCTCTGACACAATGTAGACCACATTTTTAATGCAGATTTTTGAAGATTTATGTGAGAAACTTTAACCCTGGAAAATGCAACACAATTTCAATAGTAGGAAGGAAACTGGGACAATCCTTAGCTTACTGTTTAAATAGAGGTGCCTCTTTATGAAGCCATCACAGACATTTTTTTTGGCAGTGGTACCAATATTTTGTCTGAGCTCCACAGAATCTCTTGTCAATGGCAGAACTTTCCTATCCCATACCATGTTTCTCTGGTAGGTTGAGTATCTTGATGGGATGTAGGAGTAATTTATTCTCTTTGTAATCCTTAATGTTCTCCAAAGGCCTGTCCCTGCTTTCAAAATAAAAGCACCCACTGCTTTTGGGAGTTATATAGTTTTATGGGAGATGCTATGGGATCATAAATACACACTCTCACTTTACAGTGTCTTGGAAATGTATTACACAAATCTGTGTGGATATGCTTCATGTCAGCTTGATTTTATAAGTTTGCTTTATGGTCCTTTTCTCCTCAGCTAAGTATTTACATAAGCCCCTCTTATTTGTCCCATATCATTACTTCCAACCTTGATGGACTTTACCTATGCATGCCATTATCGACTTCATTGCTGGCACCTGAAAAATGCAGTATCCTTTCAAACCATTTGTTTGGTAAAACTGACTTTATCACTGGCAGTTTTGAAGGCTTTTGGAAATTTGAATTAAGTAACTGAAAGAATCGAATTAATGAAGTTAATTAATAAGGAGAAAAAAAAAGTTTGAATACAAAATGAAGGGCCTGGGAATTAGCACTGTAGGACCAGGACACAACTCAGCATTTCCATTAGTGCTCCTAGATTGCCAGGGATGTCAGCAATAAAATGTGGCAGTAGATGAAGGGAATAACATGATATTGCCAGGGTACTGAGCCTGCTACACAAGACAGTACATCTACTGTGACTGTTGTAAGCTCAGGGCAATAGGGATCTGTTCTCATCTATTCCAAGAGTTAATTTAGCTCCTTCAGCAGCAACTCTGTGTGTATGCCTAAATGAAAGGAGATGGTATGTGTAAAAGATATACGCTGCTGTTTTTAACCCACTATATTCTCTCCACTCAGAGCTGTAGTCACAGCATAGACAAAACAGAGCCTGTCTTCATCTCTTTGATAACCTGTTAATAGTGTCCTATTTAAAATTTTATTTGTAAGCATGACATCTCGAGCTACAAGGATTTCATTTGAGACAGGTCTGGATATGGTTCAATAGAATAGTGAGATGAACCAATTTTCTGAAGTGCTGGTTTCTGTATATGCCATTACCATCCAACTTACAGAGGTGGAATGAATACTTTCATTACATTTGTTCCTTTATAGTCAGTACAGCCATTTTTTTCCCATTCTTGAAGTTCTCAAAATGGTGAAGTGCTTTGTATCTTCACAAAGTTCACAAAGAAGTTAAGACTGGAGGAAGAGCTGCCTGCTCCCCTAGATGATGTTACAGCAGATGCAAAGCCAAATAAAAATGTTGCTGTGAAAATGTTCCTCTACCCCTACTTCTTTTTTGTCTTCCTTCCTGTGTGGAGACCTGAGTAGAAAGCTGAGATAGAAGCTAGCTAATTTATCTGCAGATGCATTCTTCCTCACAGGAAATTCTCAGCTGGAGAAAATGTGTGGCACAAATAAAGTACCAGTGGAAAAGACAACATGAGCCAGAACCTCTGTCGTAGAGTTAATGAGAGACTTGGTAAAGTTGTGTGTAAAGTACTTGAACTACTATAGATGTGGGGGAAAAAGGGATCCTTAAGTTGGTTTATGTGACCTTCACTGTATAACAGTATTCCATCCAGCTGCATTGGCAGTAAGCCTACAAACCAGTAAAAAAAGACCTAGGTGATGCAAATGGGTACATTGTCAAATTAAACTCATGTACTGCACTGACAAAACTCTATCTAGTGTGCAATGAATGTGAAAAAAAAAAAAATTGAACTTGCTGTTCTCAGAAATGGGTGCTGATCGCCAGACTCTCAAGTCCAGTCAAGAGCTCTGCTTTTAGGGATCAAATGTTAAGTTTTCTCCATTCAGTCTCTCCATTCCACAGAAAGATTTTAAAAATCAGAATTGTCATCCTGTTTTAGATGACTGAAATGCAGGCATTGACAGAGATGTAAGATGTGGGGAAACAATCTTTTTTTACCACTGAAGTGTTTTCATAAAGTGTTTGAAAAGGGAGGAAATAAGCAAATTCATCACTATTATGGTTAAATTAAAGGAAGCAGAAGATAATCCATCAACAGCCTGATCTATAACACAAAAATCCCAGGAGTTTTTTAGTCACTCTATCTCTGGCAGTGGAGCCAGTAAATCTCTTTTAAAGCTGGCCAGCTGAAAGAAGCTACTCTAAATCTCAGCTTCTGAGGTTTGCAATTGCCAAGTAGCTAATCCCATTCTCAGCTTTAGGTAGTCATTTTGGACCATGTTCAAGGTGAGAAGAACGGTGCAAAAGCCAGTGGCTACAGAGAGAAAGGTGCGTATCACAGGGTGGTGCTGTGAATTTCCATTTCGGTTTTCAGTGCCTGGTGAAGCTGTCTTCCTTGAGTGCCTACTCAATGGACAGAGAGATGCACTTGAAGGCCTCCTGTGGGGATTCAATCCACCTCAGCCATTAAGCTCGCTAGTTACAAAGTGGCTCCCCAGCTGTGTGTTTGGGTGGATGAGAAGGGTTTTATGGAGAGGAAAGCACAGGAATAAATTTCAGTGGTTTCATGGGCAGGTGAACTGCTGCCACCTGCCCAGGTAGGCATGGCTGGAATGTGCCTGCCTCCATGCAAAGCTCTCCCAGAACAGCGCCTGGGCAGTGCCACACTTGCAACTCTTTCCAGTGTCTCTGGTGTTGGTATAGTACACTCACAGGCAATCCCAGCACTTAAAAACTGCCATTCCTTGTGTATACAGGAATTACTCATGTCGACAGATGATTCACCACTGGGAAGGGGTGAACTGTACTGTAGGGAGGAAAAGGGTCTCTGTTACTGGTTCCTGTCCCAAGGAAAAAGGTCTCTCTTACCTGAGAATCTCAGGGGTAGGAATAAAAACATTTCAGCTGATGCTGGGTTCAAGGATCCCATTGCTCTCAGGGAAAAGACTTCTGTTTGGTAAGTATCCATTGTATCAGAGTGTGGCTAACATGTACTTATTACTTGCAATACTATTTCCTTTTTGACAGACCACCTACAGGCTGCAGGCATGAAAATATGATAGTTTTTCTATTGTAACTTCATGACTAGGCCCTCACACTTTAATTTCTTTCAGAAACAGAAGATACTAGAGAAATCATCTTTTATCTATGATTTACTGCTGTTACTTTTGCTGGACAGAACCCGAAGATAAAGTAGTGTTAAATACCATGTGTTTGTGGTCAGGAATCACATATATGGGATGTGTCCTCTTGATCCTATTGGATCATTCCCTTTCGGTTCTTAGGGTTAGGATGCTTAAAGATGAGTCTCTCCCTACATGAGTAGAAGGGAGGGGAGAAAAAGTTCTTTCTCAATCTTGCTTTCTGTGACTAGTTTATTCTAAATATCTGCAATGTGTGACTAAAATATTAGGGATTTTGGTCACTAGTATGACATACAAGTCCAGAGAAGAATCATATAAAGGAGGATGAAAACCTGTGAACAATGTTGGTCTTACCTCATATGGCTAAGTGGAAGGTCACCCTTACTATTCCCATGCCACCAAAATATTCTAGACGAGAAAGTTGAGAACAGGAAAGATGTGCTGAAAAACAAATGCAGTGTTGCTAAGTGTCTAGAGATAATTTACATACATACGTATGTTAGGACCAACACCCAAACGTGCAATTGGCTCTGAAAGCTCTCTCACCCTTTATCTTTTCATAGTTTTTTTCAGTACTGGAGGCTAGTGATTCTGGAATTCTCAATTATGAGAGAGGAAATTAATGCTATGCCTTGCCTTCCAGAGCAAGCTCATACTGCAAATTGTCTTTGAAGTTACTTGATCCCTTAACAAATTAAATTCATTACATTCGTTTCAGGCTATCATGACAGCCATGTGTAGAGAAGGTGTATATGCTAGGCTTGGAACTACCCTTTACTTTCAGACAAACCTGTGAAATTTAGATGATCATGCCCACACACGAAAGTCAAACATAGGTCATCTTCTTCATCTGACACCTAATTTTGCATGGAAAATGTTATGCTATTTCATATGCTGGCATCAGAGACAACGTTATTTTAGTTAATTCCCTTGAGCTGCAAAACTTGATTTCAGTATCTCTTACTGGCAGCAGAAATCAATTTTAAAAAAAATCTTGTACAAGCATAATGGTGGGTTTTCTACATTGGGAAATTTTGCAGTAATTTAGCTGCTTTGCTTTCTCAGTATGGAAAGGATAGAAGGAAGGAGCAGCATATCAATTTAACTTAGCCAGGACTAAAATTGTCAGTGTTAACTGTGCCAGGTATATAGATGATACATTTACTTAGCATCACTCTGCAGTAATGTCAGAGAAGGATAGAGCCATCATCATTAATTTAGGAAAACAGGTGCATGTATTCCTTACAATTTTATTCAGCCACCTGCTATACGTACCTTATCTGAGGAGTAGGAAGTATTTCAGCCACTACCAGACAGTGCAGAAAAGGAATTATGGTCATACAAGGCAAAGAGCTCTGGTGGGATTCCTTTGGTGTATGTATGCATTTTCGGATACCCTGCAGTAGGATATCCTGCCTGGCCTCTGGGTGCTTCTCCAGAAAACTGCAAGTCTCCTGTAAGCCTTGTATACTATCTACTAGTGCTGCATAGGTGTTATGGATAAGCTTCACAAATAGTGCTAGGTGTCCACATTTAGGTAAACGAGTCTTCCCTTAAGGTGGGATTGATCTCCATATTGCAGGCACGGAAGTGTCTTGCAAGGTGTGCTAAGTCCCAGGTTGTAGATGTCCACATGTGAATTAGGTGTCCGAGATCCTGCTGGTCTTGATGCAAGCCTGGGATTCAATTCATTTTCCCAAACGGAAGCTGCTATTCCCACATGCATATCACAGACATCTTCACAGGTCTGTCAGATGACACAGTTTGTACAGGACATTCACGCCTGCTTGAAATGTCTGCTAGAGGCCAAGTGGGATAGCCTTGGCACCTCAAATCCCCTAGACACCTATTTATGTGCAACTGAATTGAACCCTAAATCTCTATTGATTATAATGGGAGCTCAGACATCTAATTCACAGGTAGATACCTACATACAGATACCTTAATCTAGGCATCTTTACCTGTGGATTTTTCTGCTCTGGTTTCTGTGGGGTAATGAGTGGGGAGATGCTTTTCACTTGAAAAGTAGTGTATGGACTAGCTCTTCTGCTTATCTGAAAAACAAGTAGATGTCCTGTTACTGCTGAAGAGCTTCTCCCTGCAGGAAAAGTTAAGGGAAATCCTTTTTCAGTACTGAATTTGTCCTTGACTCAGCTGTTGTTTAGTGACAGACTCATAGAAAGATGCAAAAATATGTAGTCTCTTAGCTTAATGACTGGCATTTCAATAATTAATATTGATTCATAACAAATATTTGTGGGGGAAACAATTTTGTTTGCTTTACTGATTTTACTGTCTTCTAGCCATTTAGCTCTTTCTATTTGATTTGTCTGACTTTGACATCCAAGTATTTACTTTTTTACAGTGATTCAAAAAATGTGATGTTATCACATGTCCCTAGGATTAGTCAAATGAGTATCACCGAATACCCTTTTCATTAGTTAGGCCAGTAAGTATTTCATTATCTTGTGGTGGGTTGACCCTGGCTGGACACCAGGTGCTCATCAAAGCCGCTCTGTCAGTCCCCTCCTCAGCTGGACAGGGGAGAGAAAGTATACCAAAAGGCCCGTGGGTCGAGATAAGGACAGGGAGAGATTATTCACCAATTACTGTCA
>NW_009199632.1:2040-14069 GCF_000690835.1 Fulmarus glacialis | reverse complement strand
GCAGGTGAATACCTGCTCCACTGTTAACCTCCATGGGCTGCAGGGGGACAGCCTGCCTCACCATGGTCTTCACCATGGGCTGCAGAGGAATCTCTGCTCCGGCACCTGGAGCACCTCCTCCCCCTCCTTCTTCTCTGACCTTGGTGTCTGCAGGGCTGTTTCTCTCATATTCTCACTCCTCGCTTCTGGCTGCAGTTGCGCAGTTTTTTCCCCCCATTCTTAAATATGTTATCACAGAGGCGCTACAACCGTTGCTGATGGACTCAACCTTGGCCAGCGGTGGGTCCATGTTGGAGCCAGCTGGCATTGGTTTTATCGGACGTAGGGGAAGCTTCTAGCAGCTTCTCATAGAAGCCACCCCTGTAGCCCCCCTGCTACAAAACCTTGCCACTCAAACCCAATACACTTGATATAAATGGTCAGTCCTACTCCAGCAAGAACAGAATGGCAAGTAAGTTTACTTCAGTAGTAAATAGCTTGTGTCTATTCCTGTTGCATATCTAATGCAACAGAAAGTGCTTCAGTGCAGACTATATTTTCCATTAGGAAGCTAATGGAATGTCTTTGAGTTGAAGCACTGGTCTTAGAAAGGGATTTAGTCACAGAGCTACCACATGAACCACTTCCCTTCCCCTTGAAATGAAATGTTCAAGTTCCGTATTGTGTAGCTTCTGTCAATGTTTTTATGTCTTCGATGGCCCGGAGCTGCTTGAAGAACCGAGCTCATGCGTAAGTCTCAGCAGGCTTCACAAATTAGTAATTTCACTACTTATGTACTACGTGTCATTTTCAAACAGGAGTCTATCAGACTGAAGTCCCACAAAAAGCAGCCAAAAGGAGGACTTCTCAGGTTTCTGACATTTCAGTGGGCAGACAATTGAGAGTTTCTGTTGACTATCTGAGGAGACTTTAGGTACAGCTTGGTGGCCTTGTGAGTCCCAAACTTAGGAAACAACTCTGCCTGTGTAATGCACAGGGAATGTGAGTGACCGCTGAAGTCAAAACAACTACTTAACTTTGTATCTGCTTTAATTTTTAAAGTAAACCTCTAAGGCAGGAAAAGACTGAACATATTTCCAAATGCAGAAAATAAACAGCAGTCTGCATTTTTGTAATGGAATAAAAATACATGGCATAAAATACATTCAAGATACATTTTAAAGATGCTAGATGAAAAAAGGGATTTTTTTTTAAGATCTGTGAATTTAATAAAATTAGAGTTGGCTGGTTTCCAGTATCGCAGAGTTTCAAATGTTTTTATCTTCATTTGTGATCTATCTCTAATTTTAAGACTACATCCCACAGTATATATAGGCTGTGTAGCTGCTGACTCCATATACAGCTATGCAGGGGAGTATCTGCTTAAGTAAGCACTTGCTCTGCCTTTTCAGGAATCGAGACAGCGTAGCAGTCATGTGCTGATGACCTTTCTTCGTTGGAATTACCAGTATAAATGAAAACCATTTTTTTTTTCATGAATTTCAAGTACTGGGTTTTTGATGAAAAAACAGCCATTTCGGGTGTCATGAGATATACAGGCCCATTAGTCAAAAAGTTGCTGCCAAGGAGTATTCGCTTCCACAGAAGGCGGGCTAATCCCCGTGGGTCAGTCAGAGAGAGGTCTGGTTTTGGTAAGAATCGCACCCTGGTGATTCAAACTGCCTGACATGAAGAGAGATAAATACTTCACGTATATCTTTCTCTCTAAATATTGTGACAAGTTCTAACATTTAGATGCTTTGGTGGTGACTTAGACACATAGCTCTGAACAACAAGCTTGGTAAAATGTCCTATATTATCAAAGTCTGGGGTCAAATCCTGCCTGAACATGTATTTCCAGAAGAGGTTTTATGGAGCCTGTTTTGATTTGGTGCAGCCTACAGAAGCACCAAACAAGACTGCAGTCCCAGCGCTTGGGGCAACAAGCCAGTATTTGATCTGGGCTGTAGAAATCATTCAGTTTTGTGATGAATGTTTTGTTTCTTCCTGTTATGGGGAAAGCCGCTATAGTCTCAAAGTTTCAAGTGCCCCCAAAGTGCTTGGGCGCCCTGAAAGATCCATACCGAAAATACAAGGATGCTCTTGAAACCTGTTCCTTCCTATTGCCGTGTTTTGACTTATCCTGTGCTTTTCACCGCCTTCTGTGACAATTTGAAGCCAAGTCTCATCCTCACCCTTAGGGTTTTTACCAGTCCTGATCTTGTTTCTGTACTGTCTTGCAATTTCTGCTCTTCTTATTCTCCAGCTTTGACCTCACATTGCAAAAGTCACCTACTTCCTCACTTGTCCTCAAGTAAAATGGACTGGATAAAAGTCTTTGTGTGCATATGCCCAAAGAAGTGAAGATATGTTCAAGTGCAATCATCTTTTTGCTAGAGCTGAGAAATATTAACAGGTAGCTACAGGTAACTTCAATTTCTGAAGAGTTGGGTCTGCTTATTATATGTTGTACTGCTTAGCCATGGATCTCACATCTTTCTAGTGCTGTAGAAGTGCAAACAGAAGAATGTGTCCCAAGAAAAACAGCACAGCCAAATTTGATTATCAGCCATACACTATTAACAAGTCTCAGCTCTCCTTGCTTGAGATCTTCTCTAGTTTAATTAATTGCCTGATCCGAGACAAAGCTTTTGGATAAACACACAGTTATGAATATTGCAGATAAATCAAGCAGGGAGTTCTAAATTACGTTCATCATTCCTCTCCTTTTGGAGTGTCTTCCAGGCATTAATTTGCCTTTTAATTTTCTTCTCTCTTTTTTTTTTTTTTAAATTATATTTTTCTTTCTTGAACTGGAGAAAAGTGGGCATGGTCAGAATAAACTTGTTGCATTGTTTTTCATCTTTCTTTAGTGCTGTCTTAATGATATTTCACCAGTTAGTAGAAGACTTTGAGTCACCCTACAACATTTGGGAGCATTTATTCCTGTTTATGGGTATGTTACACCAAGTCACTGTAAAGCAGTAACTGTTGCACTTTGACACAGTAAGTGGCCCCATGAACATTCAGAGGCAGGGTATGGAAGGAATGAAGGTGAAAAAGGAGCTGAATCTTGTACTCAGTCTTGCAACTTTGATTTAGAAACCTAATATTCAGGTTTCTGTTTCAGTCACAGAAAGATCTTAAGGTAAAGCATTTAAATACACAACTACTTATGGCCTCAAGTTGCGCCAAGGGAGGTTTAGACTGGACATTAGGAAAAACTTCTTTACTGAAAGAGTGGTCAGGCCTTGGAACAGGCTGCCCAGGGAAGTGGTGGAGTCACCATCCCTGGAAGTATTTAAAAGACGTGTAGATGAGGCGCTTAGGGACATGGTTTAGTGGGCATGGTGGTGTTGGGTTGATGGTTGGACTTGATGATCTTAGAGGTCTTTTCCAACCTTAATGATTCTATGATTCTATGATTCTATACATGTTGGCATATGCCTTCTATTGTTAGGTGCTAGGAGTGTTAGGAGAAAAATCCTTAAATATCTCTATGGGCCTGCGCCTTCATTGTTCTGGGGTTTGTTCCCCCATTGCTTAATAAAAGATGAGCTTTCTTCAGATACTAGAGGTGTTATGAATATAAATCTTTGCACTTTTAAGAATCATCCAGATACAGTGAGTCATACCAATACTTGTATAGAACTATAGATCCAGATAACTATGGTATTTTGGTATTAAAAGATGTGCTTGTTCTGAATTTTTTATTTTTTTTTCAGTCTTCTTTCAAATTTTTATGTAATAAAATAGTGTCCAATAATCTCTAATAGCATGATCATTGCAAATTTTTAGGGTTTCATTAATCCTTTGCTGCTGTTAGTAATTTTATTTTAACCTTACATCTTTGGTATTTTTTCGAGTCCTCCATTTCTATGGTTTTGAATATGGATTTGTATCCCCTATATTTAGAATCTTATAGACTAATCTACTGCTAACTGAAAGCTATGGAGAGCCACAGCTAAGAGTGTTGGGGTCAAGAGCCATGTCTAGAAGGTTGATCTCCCAGAAGCAGTAAGATGTACTGGGCTCTAATGAGGGTTTTGTTTCTTAAAAGGAAAAGGAAAAGGAAAAAAAGAAAAGGTAAATAATAAAAGGAAAAAAAAGAGGAGAGGAGAGGAGAGGAGAGGAGAGGAGTATGAGTTCTCCCTTATCCAATCATTACTTTAAAAAAATTGAGACACCTAAGAATTTGTTATTATCTTACAAAGGTATCTTGGTGCAAAGAAGCCGTTCAGTGTTATGTTTTTTTTGGAAACTGGTGCTGGCTATATCTCTACACTATTTGCTTCATTAGGGAGGGAGATTGTCTTGGTTTCTATAATTTTGTTAACAGTAGGCAATATCATATAGCCAGGGAACATTTTACGGCTGTCTTTGATTTTCTTTTAAGGTCTACTAACTGTCTTATTTCCAGTCATCCCTACTAATTTTCTTATATGGAAGGTGATACACTGAAAAACAAGATCTTGAAATGTAAGACTCCTACCATCTAGGTTAGAGCCACTTTGGGAATGGAGGCACAAGACAGTGTTGTGAGAAACTCCAGCATCTGTAAATGCAGAACTGAATGTTCACATCATCACTTCAGGTGTCTTCGCTTTTAGGTGTCGTTCTTTCTTTAATCAAAAGGAACAGTAAAAGTGTGTCCCTGCTCCTGTGGATGTAGCCTGCAATATAGTAGAAAAACTCTATGCACTTTCTGAAAAGAGACAAAGAATAGGTCTCCAGTGTTTTCAAACAAACCAGAATGCTCCGAATTACGCTGTAAGGATAAATTTGATGTTGTACTTTGTTATGTAATGTTAGCCACAGACTTAAACAATGAAATGAGATCGTGCTGTAACAAAATTTCACTAGCCTCCCTGACACCCTAGAAGAGCTGAGACTACTAAGTGAACTGCAAGAGAGAGAGAAAAATTATCTCTGGCCAGACATTTGTATATTAGGTGATGATTTTTCTACAGATGCACTAATTACAATTTTAATTCATGCATGAAAAAAGGAGGGACCACAGATTACTTCTGTCAAAATAGTTCTGAACGCTGTGAAGCTGTTAATGAGTAATGTTCCCTTGGAGGAAATGTTAACATGTCTTTTTCTTTAGTGTTATTTTACTCTACTCCCTTGTTATCTTGTAGAAAATGTTGATTGTCATTCAAGCCTCAAAATAAGAATATAATGAGTATGTAGGATTTCAGAAAGAAAACACAAAATGCAAGACAAGCAAAGCCCTTTAGCTGAAAGTTTTTGTTTTTTTTTTTTACTCCTCAGAAGTACTTCAGCTGTTTAGAGAAGTATCTGTAAAACTACGCTTATCTTGCTCCATGCCTTAATCACAAGATAATGAACTGTGCTGAGTGGTGACATGCATCAGTAGCCCCATTATAACATTAAAATGCAATGTTATTACTGCATTTTGCTGCAGTGCAGAACATTACTGCTAATGGAAATAATGTCTTGTAGCAGAGATCTGTTGTGTCATCTCTCCTAGGTTTTGCTGGAGTACTTGAGCACTTAATAGCCTGAGGGAATACTTGGGTGTGTAATTAAATCAAGATTTCACAGCCAAACAAACAAAGGATAAGTGGGAAATGCCCACCATTTTGTGACAGTTTACTCGAAATAAAATGACATTAAATATCTAAACAAGTTTCCTAGAGACTTATGAGAAAGTCATTAGAAATTAAAGACCATCGAGTATTCAAATAGGAATCAAAAAGAAAGAGCATGAAATTACTGTCTTGTCTGATAAGAGATTTCTCTGTTTTCCTCTGTCCTTATATTAAATGTCTTCTAGAGAATTATACGTTAACAGCTTTTGGGAATGAAAAAAACTTTTAGGTTGGAATTTTGCTACACCGATGAAGAAGGTGTCATTAGTCACTTCTATAGCAGGGATTGTTCATGACAAACAGACACTTAGTGCATGAAAGCACTGTCCTACTCCTTTCCCATGACAGCACTGTGTTCCTGACCCAGCATCAACATCTGCATGGAAGATATGTAATGGAAAATTAACTCGTCATAGGCAACATGTTGGTTGGTGTTACAGAATGATCAAAATGAGAATATCTATGGTGATTACTGCTTCCTGCTAATTGCAAACTGTGTGGGATGTTCTGCAGTGGTTATGACTAAACAGTACCAATGCAGATACAATGCATGAGCTTCCCTGCTACTTCAAGGTATCAGATATTCATCAGCCCAGGTTAGTAAAATACCATTTTCCATCATGCATTATTGGATAATTAGGTTTCATGAGTTTCATCTTTATTTAAAATTTTTAACATTGGAAACAGAACACAGGTGAGCTGTCTTGTTATGTATTAATTTCTACATTAATGTGTTAAAAGAGGAAAAGTTGACTATTTTACTTCTGTGTTTTCTCTATTACCCTTACAGTGGGGTTTGTTTGTTTGTTTGTTTTAGTCGACCCAACAGGATTACAAATGCAGTGAAGTACCTGGCCCTTGTTTCCCAGCAGTAGTCAGAGCTGGCACTGTATTACAGGCTTTAAAGTGTAATTGAAGATTACTTAATTTCTCTATGAGAATGAGTTCTAGATTTCTTCAGCTCATTTTTGTCAGAATTAAAACAATATTTTTACAGGCATTTTTAAGATCTATGCCTTAGATTTTTTTTCCTTGAAGGAAAATAATACTTCAAATGAAAGTAAATGTAACATTTTAGGAGGTAGTTGTGAAAATAAGGAGTTCATTGGTGACAGCCAACATGGCTTCACTAAGGGCAAACCATGCCTGACAAATTTGATGGCCTTTTACAACGGGTTTACAGCATTGGTGGATAAGAGAAGAGCAACTGACGTCATTTACCTGGACTTGTGCAAAGCATTTGACGCTGTCCTGCACGACATCTTTATCTCTAAATTGGAGAGACGTGGATTTGATAGATGGACCACTCAGTGGATACGGAATTGGCTGGGATGTTTGCCCTCAAAGAGCTGCGGTCAATGGCTTGGTGCTGAAGTGGAGACCAGTGACGAGTGGTGTTCCTCAGGGGTCTGTATCAGGACCGACACCGTTTAACATCTTTGTCGGCGACATGGACAGTGAGATTGAGTGCACCCTCAGCAAGTTTGACGACGACACCTAGCTGTGTGGTGCGGTTGACATGCTGGAGGGAAGGGATGCCATCCAGAGGGACCTTGACAGGCTTGAGACATGGGCCTGTGCGAACCTCATGAAGTTCAACAAGGCCAAGTGCAAGGCCCTGCACCTGAGTCGGGGCAATCCCAAGGCTGGTCGGAGAATGGATTGAGAGCAGCCCTGAGGAGAAGGACTTGGGGGTGTTGGTTGATGAGAAGCTCAACATGACCCAGAAATGTGCGCTTGCAGCCCAGAAAGCCAACCGTGTCCTGGGCTTCATCAAAAGAAATGTGACCAGCAGGCCGAGGGAGGTGATTCTCCCCCCAACTCCGCTCTCGTGAGACCCCACCTGGAGTATTGTGTTCAGCTCTGGGGCCCCCAAGATAAGAAGGACATGAACCTGTTGAAGCGAGTCCAGAGGAGGGCCACGAAGATGATCAAAGCGTTGGAGCACTGCTCCTATGAAGAAAGGCTGAGAGAGTTGGGGTTGTTCAGCCTGGAGAAGAGAAGGCTTCGGGGAGACCTTATTGCAGCCTTCCAGTACCCGAAGGAGCCTACAGGAAAGCTGGAGAGGGACTTTTTACAAGGGTGTGTAGTGATAGGACAAGGGGTGATGGCTTTAAACTGAAAGAAGATAGATTTAGACTAGATATAAGGAAGAAATCCTTCACTATGAGGGTGGTGAGGCACTGGAACAGGTTACGGAGAGAAGTTGTGGATGCCCCATCCCTGGAAGTGTTCAGGGACAGGTTGGATGGGGCTTTGAGCAACCTGGTCTAGTGGAAGGTGTCCCTGACCACGGCAGGGGGTCTGGAACTAGATGATCTTTAAGGTCCCTTCCAACCCAAACCATTCTATGATTCTATAATTCTATAATTTTCCTATGTTCCAGTTTCACTTAGTAGCAAAATTGCTGATGCCGCTTGAATCAACAAGCAACGAATGAAAAAAAAACTAATTTTGAAAAAATACCATCTTTAAAAGGCATCAGAATATAATGGCTTAAAATTTGAAGTAACAGTGACTGTAAATTGGAATTCCCTGGACTGCTGCTATAGAAATTATTTTAATTTTTAAAATAAGGGCAGAATATGAACTGACCTAGAAAAGACTGAATATATTTTACATTTTGCTTTTGATCCTTTATGCAAGGGTTAGGGTTTTTTTTCTTCTTTTCAAAATTGCCATGGTTTTGGCCACAGCTGTTACTGTAGCAAAAAACAGCTATTCAGATAAGGATGAAGAATCATTGTTGCTAAATAAAGAAAGGGAAATGCTGTAATTATGTATTTTGCCTGAAGAAATCTCCTCTGCTTGAATGTACTGCATAATCCAGAAGCATATCACCATTGAAAGATAAAAAAAAAAGACCAGAACCATGTCGATAAGTAAAAATGGGTCAAGAAATTAGTATTTTTAATGCAATGAGATAGAGAGAAATAAAGCCATCATAGAAGATGCCAGGGTAGTTCTTTGAAGTACCAGTATGTCATACAATAAAGACAGAGCTATTGAAGCCTGTGGAGATGCTGGGTTCGATTCAGGTCCCTAAACGCATGCATCTAGTGCCACCTGAGATGCTCCTGGTGCCCTGCCTGGCCTCTGCCGGCTGCTGCAGGTGGACGAAGGTCTCCAGTACATCCTGCAGCACCCCAGGGAGGCCCATGGATGTCTAAGGACAGTGAGTGCCTGTGTTCAGGCAGCTCAGCTGAGTTTCTTGTGTCTGATGTCCCAAGCTGACACCAAATAATCACAGGGAATAAATAAAAAGAATAGTGGGAAGAGAATAGTAATATCCAAAGTTGATCAAAGAAGCAGCACTGTACTGGGATGGACATACCTTACAACGATTATCTGTCTGCTTTGTTGGTGAGATGCTGACATTTCACTTACTTGCTTACACCCTCACTTCTCTGTTTCTGAAAACCTTTATTTAGTTATTCTTTAATTGTTAAAAATAACTATACAATCTGGAGAATAACAAGTCTTTCAGTTTCCAGAGAATATGTATCTCTACCCGTAGCATCGTTATCACTGTCTGTGTCATTTTTCCTTAATTTCTGCTTAGATTCATACTCTTCTGCCACACATACGTGACCTTTGTGTACCAGATTATAGGACATGAGTTTTAATAATATTAAGGTGTTTGAATGTTTTTCTAATACCAAAAAGAACAAAACACACAGTAAGAATAGCTTGCTTTTCCTCTACAAAAAGGTGTCCAAAAAGTGATGTTGCTGTGAGACCATCACACTGGAAACTAACCAAATTATAATTTTTAATACATCTGAATGCACCAAACTTTTGGAAAGATTCTTTCTGTGAAGCACAGTAAGATGAACATTGTCACATCATTGTAAGCTGATAGAGACTCTGGTAGGCTTTTGAAAGCTAAATTGGAAACAGATGTCTGCCCACACAAAGAAAATGATCTTATTAGTAAATGTTTCTTCTAATGATGACAAAAGTGAGACTTCAGCCAAGAGAAAAGAGAAATTGTGCATAGCAGAAGGTGGACCTGAGAATTCATTAGCAGAAGTGAACGGAGCAGTTTTAGTCATTTAATTAAGAACAGTTATATTATGGATATTTTGAACAATCTGATGGAAGTATGACAAATCCACTCCCTGTTAAAAATACAGCATAAAATCTTCTATAGTTTCTTGGTAATTTGGGATGTATTTGTTTTTCTTTCCAGGAGATTGCCGGGAACTATTTTAAGATTACATAGTGATCGGAAATTCTGGAGATAATGTAAATACTTTCTTTTCTTTATACAAAATGACAAGCAATGTTCTTGAGCAAAAATAACAGTGCTCCCACAGTTAACAGCCTCAGCTGTTGATATATTGCTTAGATGTGGTTAGAAATGCTTTAGGGGATAATACAAATTCACTTTTATTTAGCCACAGCTTTGCTTCAAAAACTGCGTCCCTCATCTAAATTGAATTCAGTTTCAGTAACAGTGATTATCACAATGGGAAATTCTGTACCACTTTTCACCGGTGGACCCCAAAGTGCCTGGTAAGAAAGAGTAGAGGATTATTTACTGCATTTTACACTCTCTGGCTGGGACGTGTTGTTATGACTTTGAAACAGAAAAGTCTGTTCTCAGCTGGAGCATATAAAATATTTCTTTTTAAGTAACAATAATAATCTTAAACAATTTCAAATGTTCACCCCATAATGCAAAACCTTAAAAGCCTTTACTTAAGTTTGAATCCTCAGATGAACTAAGATGAAAGCAGTCCTTGAATTGTGTCACTTAGAGCACGAGCCCTTTGTTTTTGAAGTCTTACAGGCTGGCTTAGCTAAATCCAGGTCTTCTCCATTAATTTGCGAGGAACTAGCTGTTGCAGTGCCTGAAACTCTAACCCAAAAGCAATGATGTTTTGGCCCTGCTGCTGCCCTCTGTGTTGACCAGCAAAACCGAGCTGGCTCAGGGGGAGCCAATACCACCCCTTGCAGAAGGCTCTAGCAGCAGCTGCTGCTGCTGCCTCTTACCCCAGGCTCCTGGGGACCTGCTGCAAGGCCATGAATTCCCACTGTGGCCTTAAAAGTCATAATTAGTAAAACAACATCTAAACTTTTTAAATATAGGACAGCAATATCAGAACAACAAAATATCAACATCAGAAAACGCTACATTTGAAGATCTCCTGAGTGACAGTGAGTGAAGGTTTGCATTTCAATGTATATGTAGGCAAATGAGAGTAGACTCAATATTTTCATATATTGAATTTCAGCACACCCGGGATAAACATTAAAGCATCTTGAGGGAAGGGGTGGGCAGAAAAAGGAGGAAAAGAGAAGTTGTTTATACAACCAAATTAAAGAAGCAACATGTCTTTTCAATCTGGCAGCTTCCAAATATATGTCATATCCCTCATTTCTGTAGTGTATAGCTGATGTAATTCTGGATAGAAGGGCAAAAGGATTGAAGACAGTGTTCATTCCCAGGTACTAAGTCTACTAGCATAGGGTAGCAATTTAATACATTCATTGTATTGAATTTAGTTACAAATACAAGAAAAAACACCGTTGATAGAAAGGCTACAACCTTGTTCTAAAGCTTACAAAATGAACTACTACACCACTACATACTTGTTATTCATCTGTCAAAAAAAAAAAAAAAAGGAAAGAGGTAATTTCAGCTGAAATACCATTCAAGGTGTAGCTAAATGCGCCTCCGGAGAACATGCTTAAACAGCGGGAATATAATCAGTCTCACTGGATATTTCCACATCCAGTTTCTTCCTAGAACTAACCAACAGTATTGCACAATGTGTCAGGAAGGAAGGATTGTCAAATAGACAGCTGAGGACTCAAAATCGAGTGTGCAGGGAACATGGACACCCTGGAATACGGAGCTAAATTTTATTGATTGGCTTGCTAGTCGATGGAAAAAGCTTTTTGGTTCAGCAAATGTTTAGCCAAAATTCTGTGTCCTACCTTTTCTGTCTAGTGTTTGAACATAAGTGAAAGCATCAATACATCTTAGCTTTTCATGGCAGCTTTTTGTTTTGTTTTGAAATGGGTTATTTAAGGCGAAGTAAAATGATACTGACTTGAATTGCCCGGTTAAGCTGCAAATACTGCGTGTGCTCAGGAGGATGAGCAGAAACAAGACTGACTTTTCTCAGGTCAGGAGGGGAGAAAAGGTGAGAACAAACCACAACCTGCGAAGCGAGATAGCGAGGAAGACTGGTGAGGAGCCTGACCACTGCAGGGACTGTCCTGTTACTTTATAGGCTGACTGCAAGTCCCTGCTCCCTCAATACAGCATCACTTTCCTAGAAAACTGTTAATCCCACTTGAACTGCCCAAAGCCAATATCCAGAGGAGAGCAAAGAAATGAAATCTATGTGGAAGAGTTAATACGCTATTAGTAAAGCAAGAATTTTCACCCAGATGATCCAGCAACAAGTTGCTTACTAA
>NW_009199632.1:0-2020 GCF_000690835.1 Fulmarus glacialis | reverse complement strand
CTCTTCCCACTTAGCACAGTATCTAGAGCAGTTTTAGAGGGGCTCTGCAGGCTTTTGATGAGCTTCAGAGCTTTTCATATCTCCAAAATTTGTTTCTATCCTCCCTATTTTACTCATCTGCTGTTCCCCACATGAGCATCTGATCCAAAATGATATGAGGAGGGAGTTTCCAGCCCAGATAAAATTACTTTTTATTGAGCAATAACTTTCACTCATCCATTATGTCATATGTACCACTAGCACAAATGATCCTCTTGATTCTACTTTCTACCCGTTGGAGAAATGAATTTCTCCAGATTGAATGAAATTTTGACAGGCCATCCATTTTTATACATGGCATTTTTAAAGTGAAAACACAGAAGCTGCAAGCAATCCTTTAACTTATGTATATATTTGTGTAGCATGAAGAGGAGGGTGGTTTAGCTATCACAGCATCCCACATCTTGTAAGCTAAAAGATGGAAAAGTCAGCTAATACCACATTTTATTGCACCAGCAGACATCTTCGCCTCCTCAGTTTAGAATAATAATAATTTTAGATTCTGGAGTCCCTTTCTGCTTCCAGCACAGGTTGTCACAGAAAGTAATAATTGACATATAATACCCAGACCGAAAAAAAAAAAAACATTCTTTTGTTCTGATAAGATTGACTATTTGTGGACATTACAACTTTTTTCCATAAACAAATAAATTATGACCATCCATGTATTTATCATTATAGGCTGTGTGCACAGCTTCTGATGCTGTGTCTAACTCTTACTGTTAGACAGTAAGACAAGTTAGACAGTAAGGCTCTGAATCTGTATCTGACCTTGATTGTGCAGTGTAAGAATCTACATGTCAGCTGTGGGTTCAGTTTGGTTGCCTAAATATAAACATGTGGGGCCATCTCTACATGTTGAGATGTCATAGGGCATCTTAGACGTGGGGCTGGTGATGTGACATGGAGACTATAGGAGACCGTATTCTTCTGGACCAATAGCTGGATGCTGGGCAGGATATTCAAAGGCATCTCAAAGAGCATTAGACATCCATGTCTAGGCAACTGCACTGAGCCCAGTGCAGTCTTCGGAGCTGTTTACGTGACTAAATCTGCCTACTTTAGGATAATCTGAATAAATCTCTAGACTCCATTGACTGGATTAACTAGATTTTCATAGTCTATGAGGAGGTTAGGCACCCTCCTCATTTGTGAAGACATACATTACAGACAAATAAATCTAGGTGTCTGAATCTGGAATTAAATCTAGAGCTGCATGATTTAGACCACCTGTAAGGAATGGAGGAAGAAAAGGAGAGGGGGAAAAAAATAGATTGGCGGATTAGGAGACAAGGCTTGTGAGGAAAGACTGGAAGAAATTGTTCAATCTGTCTGGAAAAGACCAAAAGGCACAATAATGGTCTTCAAGTAGTTTTCATAGAGAGGACAGTTATAAATTATTCCCTATGTACGCTGAGAATAAAGGGAGTAATTGCAGTAAAGGGAAATGTAGTTCCAACCTTAAAAGAGGAGTTTATAATCATAAGGATGGTGAAGTGCTGATGTACACAGCCTGGGGCGGCTGTAGAATTGCAATCTCCAATCTTTTTAAAGAATAGGTTAGAAATTTCCAGAAATTTCTACAGAAAATTTCTACATTTCCAGAAATCATTTTGGTCTAATTGAATGTGTCTGGGGACCGCGAGCTGGGCCAGGTGAGCTTTCAGTCTCTTCAAGCCCTATTTTTTCCAGTTAATCTCTTCTAGTTTTTAATCTTGAACTACTCAGTGCTGAACAGGATACATCAATAAAATATCTGCTTTAATTCTAAATTATACTTCTTTTATGGTGAAGAAGCAGTACATATTCAAGACTAGAGAGCAGTGATGAGGTACTGAAAGAAATAGCTTGGATAATGCCTCTACCAGAAAACTTATCTTAGTAGAAGAGGAAATAGAGTTGTAAGCAGTAAGTAGCTATAAGCAGCACATGTTTTATTTATTTATTTAGAATCATAGGATCACAGAATAGTTTGGGTTGG
>NW_009199631.1:0-23266 GCF_000690835.1 Fulmarus glacialis | reverse complement strand
CTATGATTCTATGATTCTATGATCCTGTGCAAAACAAGGCCCAAAAAAAAGATGAAGAATGCAACATTATGTTAATATCAGTACATACAGATACACACAAGAGGGAGGGCATAAATTAAGGTCAATCACATTGTAAATGTAGCATTTCTTAATGTATGAGCAGTTGCTTTCAGAAGAGGAATACTGGATGCTTTTCAAATTCACCAGAATTTAAAAACAGAAAAGTGCAGTAAGCAACCCATTTTTACCCTGTTTTTAATACATCAGTAGGGTACGAATTAGCGTGAATCTTTAAAAAGCAAGCTACCAGAGTAAAAGTTATAGCTGGTAGCACAGGGACTTGCTAGCCCAGGGAGAGAATGAGCAATGTGTTGTGTCTGGGAAACAGTATGGGATTAGTCTATAGTGGCACATACTCATTTTTCTTCACCAGTTAGGAGCCAGAGCTGCACATTTTGCATCTTGAAACCGTAGGTAGTGGAGTGCACTCCTGCATATGCATAAGTCTGCATGTATATGGGTTATTCTAGGATGAAAATTCCTCTTCCTCTAAGGCTGCTTCGAGTGGAGTTTTCTGCCTGGGCCTGAATCTTCATGGGTATTTAATATAGCATGTTAACAGATCTCTCACAGTTGGACAAATGAAAGAAAAAAAACCCCACAGAACTGCAAACAATATTCAACAATACTTCATGAGGAAAATATGCATTCTCTGGAGTTCTTTTCCTGCCTGCTAAATTTCATGTGTCTGTAGCAATTTATAAATATTATAACTCTTCATAAAAAAAAAAAGACAAGAAAAAGAAATGGTCATTTACAGTGATAAATGATAAATGTTAGTCACACAAAACGAGTGCAATCAGCTTGCCATTTTACATAACATATCCACACAGCTCTATTTCACAAAGGCACCACAGCTGTTCTGTAGGTTAGTTAAGGCTGATTTAGATATGCAGTTAAGCAGTCATCTCTAATTCCTCTCAAATATTTGGATTTAATCCCTGTTTACATATGGATACTATTTTTTTTAAAAGTATATTTTTACAGTCTTCAACAGAGACCATATTTTTGGCTTATTTTCTTTTGCATTGAGATGATATATCCAGGTGCCACAGTTGCAGCTGCTAGAAACTACACAAATAAGCATCCATGTCTCTGATTGCCACTTTCCTTTTTTTGCCTCTGCTTAATAGTTTGCTTGATATTAATTTTTTTTTTCTGATATGTTACAAATTTCCTACCCAGGCTCAGACAGTTCAGGAAAGAAATCCAAGTCAGAAAGAAGTATTCAGGACTGCGGAGAAACATGAATGTCACCACAAGCAAATGACAAGAGTATTGGGATTACATTCTTCGGGAAAAAGATCACAAAAGAAACTCCATTCTCATCTTGTCTCCATGAGCATATAGACCATCACATAATTTACTGTTCTCATGTTTGCAGGTGATATAATGTACCCAGGCTGTGGTAGGAGCTATGACTTTGCATGTGAATTTTTTTTTCCCAGGTTTTGGATACATACAGCATTGTTTTTCTGCATTATAAAGGAAGGTATTATGAAAATGGAAAAAATGCACTATTTCAGCATGTGATATCTGAACACAAATGAATTTTTTTTAGACTACTGGTTTGTTGATTTTTACAGTTTACGTTCATAAAGCCTGAACTTTTTTTGAGTGCTTTTTATACAACTATGTTCATGTTCTATATACATGTCATATAAATGAGCAGCTACATCTCTTAATCTGTACTGTTACTATAATATTATCATAAAGACAGTAATTCTGTTAGATTTTGAAGTATAGATTACTAATTTGAGTATTTCATGAAACACTAGCAATTTGAAGTCTCGGTATTGTCCCCTAACTAGAAAATATAAAGTAGTGATGTTGATACGCTTTTGATAGTGTGTTAAATGTTCTTTGACGAAATATTTATGTTTGAGGAACAATATAAGATAATATAAAACCAGCATTTTTTTGGTTGATTTTGTCATGCAGTGGTGACCCCTGAAGTTTGTGTTATAAAAACCCCAGAATGGTTAATATTACCCATGCATGCTGTGCAAGGGGAAAAATATTACTGTGAAATGTCTTGAGGATATTTGTAAGGAAGTTTAATTCCTTTCAGCACTGTCTGAACCTGGTAGCACATGAAGAACAATTTGAATAGGTGAAAATGATGATGATACAGTACGACTCATGACGGAAAGTACACCAATTAGATAATATTTAAACAAACACTTAAAATTGTTCTTTTTAGTATCTAAAATAAAGTATTAATTTTCCTTTCTGGTCAGACTCTAATCCTGCTTTGCTGTAAAGTCTATTCAATAACAAGATAGGTAAATATGAATTTATTTAATGGATTTCTGGGTGAGTTGACATTGGTAAAGAATCATATAAATTCCTATGCACTTAATAATATTCTATATTCCATGCTGTACTAACAATTTGAAACCACATTTGCCTGAAACACTCTGGCATACAATGGGGTTTACTATTGTGGTTCAGCGAAAATAATGTTTTGTGGTTGTGGAACTATCAATTTTTTCTCCACTTTTCCCCTCCCCCTTTCCCGCTGTGACATATAAAATCTATATAGCTGCACACAGAATTTCAGAGGAATGGTCAACAGTAGAGACATGACAGTTCAGTCGTTTTGGACTCCTTCCTGAAATTCCAAATACCTATTTAATTACACTGCAGCTATCTGCAGCGATTCCCTTTCTTCTGTTGTACCAAAACTTGTGACATATAAAATTACTGTACCTGAGTTTTCAGTGGAAAAGAATCAGAAAAAGACAAGGGAAAGGTAAAGTGCATGAGTGGACATTTGGTCTAGTTCTGGGCTCTCCAGTACAAGACAGATATGGACATACTGGAGCGAGTCCAGCAAAGGGCCATGAAGATCATTAAGAAATTGCAGCATGTGTCATATGAGGAGGGGCTGAGAGAGCTGGGATTGTTTAGCCTAGAGAAGATAAGGCTCAGGGGGATCTTATCAATCTGTATAAAATACCTCCTGGGATGGAGTAAAGAAGATGGAGCCAGGCACTTCTCAGTCATGTCCAGTGACAGGACAAGAGGCAACGGTTACAAATTGAAACACCAGAAATTACATTTAAACATAAGAAAAGGCTTTTTTACTATGAGGGCTGGACTAGATGGTCTCCACAGGTCACTTCCAACATAAGTAATTCTGTGAATTTGTGGTTCTATGATGAAAATAAACCCGAATCAGCAACAATCATGGATAACTATTGGAATATTCAGAATTTCATTCAGAACCAAATCATTTAATCTCCAAATAAAATGAGAGAGCTTTATATATCAGTTCCTTATATTAAAGTCAATCTAAGCTCATGCAGAATAAATATTTATTGTAAATCTTTGAGAGTTTTTTCATAACTTAGTGTAATTATGGTAAGAAATGCACATGCAAAATTGGCCAGTTAGTATACTGTACCTGAAATGTCGTTCTTGCCTGTTACTGAAATGTCATTCTTGGAGATAGGTTTGAGTCATATAATAAAAAAATATTTTGTGACTTTGTGTTATGGTATGTTTAAGTATGTATAAGAGTCATAAAAGAATGTTATGGAGGAGAGAAACTGGTATATTTTTATCTGGAAAATAAACATAGCACTTGCAGTTCTAAATTATTATAGTTCAAGTAATATTGCAGTACAAGGTGGACAGCTGAGAAAAATCAAATTAATTAATAAATCATTCCGTCCCACCAAAAAATAGGTTTTCAATAAAATGCTTATATTTTGCAAAATTGCTTTTCAACTCAGGTTTTATTTTTAAGTCCCTTTAAATGACAGGATCCATATTTTTTGTAATACTTAACAAATTGTAAATCTTATCTAAACTGTATTCATTAAAAAAGCATATGATTTAGCAGCTCAGTGAACATAAAGCTGTTTTGTAACTGATTTTTTCATTATTTTTTTAATTTGAGCAAGGTGCATTGTTAGTCAAGAGTCATTTTGTTTTTAAGGTATGTTCTTTTAGTTATAGTAGGGTGAGCTAAATTGCAGTATCTAGTGGGATTTCTTGACAGGGGAGACACACATAGATTAAAAAAAGAAAAAAAAAACAGTCCTTCTTCAGCACTCTTCTTGCAAGTGGAATAGACAAGGTTTCTCCAAAAATTAGCCTCCAAATTATATTGGATTCTTGAATTCCCCAATTTGGTAAGTCAATCTTTTTCACCCTCATATATAGCAGAATCATAGCATTTCCACAATCACATGATTCTTCATATCCTGCAAGAACAGCCAAGATACTTGCTAAATATTTTCATTACCAGCAAGTTTTAACTTATTTCTTAATATTACTTCATAATTGATGGATTTTCTATCATTGAAAGGTTTTGAAGATCACTAGGCAGGAGGTGATACGCTGGCATATTTGAAGGTGTTTTGGATGCTAAGTACACAACACTGTTTTGTTTTCTTAAACATTAATTACTGCATAGTGTTCTAGTTGTTTTGTAATGAGAAACCACACTGTGATAAGTGACTATTTTTCCTTTTGCCCCTCACCAAGAAAAGTAGAAGGAATGCCAACTTAAAGGGCAAACATTTCAATAAGCTCTTGAGAAAAAATTCAGCTATTCTGAACTCTGAACTGAAGTTAGGTCACCTGAATGGAAGCTTAAGAAACCCAAATAAGAGGGAACTTGAGAGACAAAAGGCCTCTGGCCAATGCTTCAAGATCTATGTAGGTTTCAAGATTCTGAAAGCTGGAATTACTAAATCTTCATTCATCCTTTATGAAAGAAAATCATCAGGAGATGGGTCCAGCAGGATAATGTGGCCATTATCTTTATCACCTTTAATTTTGTTCATACGCCAAGGTCATCTGCTCAGTCCCATCTATGGGCCTCCTAGATCCTAGGTCCAGAGTGGGGGGAATGAAAAATGAAGACAAGGCAGTACTGGTGAAGGTAAAATGACAACTACCTTAGACACAGATGTGCCCTGCAGAAGATGTCCTGCATCTATGCTCCCTTAATTACTACAAAAGGGTGGTCAAACGCAAGCTGCCTATTGCAGCCCTTTGGAGTGGTCCCTGGGACTGTCTAATAACTTCTTGCCTAAGCAAGGAAATTCTTCAGAAGAAGTAATTAACATATACCAAAACTGTGCCAAGGCCTGATTTAGCTTTTTAATATAGTTGCCAGTTTAATTACATTCCAGTACCTGGGAATGTTTAATTTACTAATACAGACACAGCCTTAGAGGTTAGTTTTAGAGTGTAAAAGGGGGGCACAAATTGACAGAAGACACAAATTTGTCAACAAGTGGTTGAACATCGAAAAAATAATTCAGGGACATTAGAGTAAGATGTAAGGAGCATTAAAGGCTACATGCAGGGTTTATAAATCACACAAGGCTCAATTAAATTAAAATAATCAGTCTTTTGGACATGGAAGCATAATTAGTTCACCACAGTAATCTGAACTCCTCCCTGTGCTTCCTCCACAAATTACTTCTGTTGGTTACTGTTTGGAATTAACTTTTCAGTTACAACCAGATTTTAAACAGATATTAGATTAGCAGATCAGGTATGTCACATACTGTTCATTTCAATGCAAGAGGCAGAGACAAATAACTCTCTCCTCAAATTACCAACAGTATGCGGTGGCATTATGGAGAATTTAAAAACCTACCCATTTTAGTCATTACATTTAGTCATAAATAACCTATAGTGTCCAAGATCTACCTCTGTAACCTTTTTAGCTTAACTAGCTAATCAAAGTATGAAATCATAGGCCAGGTGAGATGAACTCATTGAAAAGTGATCATTGATTCTTTTATTTATAATGCAGGTACTTAAACTGTTTCTTATATACCGTCTTGCATCCAATGGACTATACTTATTTTACTTACAAATTCAGTATCTCAGGAAAGGAACTTGCATTGTCAACAATTCTGTTTAGTTCTATTAAAATGATTAGTAAAACTACACCTCCTATAGTAATTATACCAGAGAACATTGCATTCTGGAAATCAGCATCTGCATGATTGAGGCCTGATTGTGTCAAAAATACATGTCAGCACTCAAAAATAAATCAGTTTAATAGCTGGCTGATATCTTTTAAAAAAAAAAACCAAAGCAAGTTAATAACTGAGTAGGACATTGATCCCAGAAGAGAAGCTAATATATTTCAAACAAAAATGGTCAAAATTATGGTCAGTATGGTGGATTAAAACAATACAATGACCATAGAAATACCATAGGGACTTTGTAACCATAGGGTGAGTGTATACTTTTTCTTATGTTTTTACATATATGTGCATGAAACTGATAAGACTCTATACATTCAGGCACGGCATGGATTTTAGAGATGTTAAGAAATCTTATTTCCCAATGATTTCAGATTCCATTTTGGATTAGCCTGACATATACAAGAAAAAAATTTAGTATCATCCCTAGAGCACATTTTTAGAGCTACATATATAGCAACTATTCTTAAATTTACTAAGGGACTGTTTAAATGTAATGCATACACACAAAATTTTTTTATGCCCAGAATAATGTAGAAGGTGATAAGTGCATAAACAAAGTCCCATACAGTGTATATTCTTCTAAAAAGCAAAGGCCTGAAGTGGGATTTTAAATCACAAATTGTTGAAAAACACAAAGAAAAAGAAAAAAGTGAAACAAATCAGTCCAAGTACACAGGTAATCTTGCTTTTAATAGACTTTAACATAAACTACATGTCAGCTAAAATGCAAAGAAAAATCAGATCTCTATAAAATCCAAATGACTGCATAATAATGAATCAATCAATCAATCATTTAAGGTATGTAACTGTTGAGAGTGGTCAGATACATACAGGGTTGCTTTTACATACTGCCAAATACATTGATGATTTGGGCAAAATCAGCCAGCATGTACAAATCATGACCTATTTCAGGCAATGTGACAATAGTATTTGTTTCTTTTTGTTCCAGAGTGCATATAAACAAAACCACCTGTGTTTTACTTCAAACCTATTGTAACTTTTTACATCATAAAAAACCTCTAGTTGTTCCTCCCTAAAGAACATTTAGTTAGATGGTTTATGTGAGCAAGGTATAGTTAATGGTATTTTTTTTTCCTACATGTGCATAGAGTTGTGTTCAAGCAAATTTTTAGATCAAATTAATCCAATGGGAAAGCTCACCTTCAGGTTTATTTCTAATTCCTGATATGTTTAGAAAATAATAAACAGCTTCTACTCTTTGCTACTGTGAACAACATTAGTTGCCAGAGCTACAGCAGAAGTAGAGCAAGAGGTGTGTGAAAAAAGCACCAGTTTCCTCAATTGCTTCTGCTGACCTCAAAGAAGAGCTGCAGGTTTGTAATGGTAAGATGAATGTCAACAATAGCTGAAAGAAGCTTCGAAAGAAAGAGTCAAGGAGCAATTTATGGCCCAAATGGCTTGCAATTACTTCTGCTAGCCAACGTGTACAGAAAGGTTGCTTGTCAGCTCCCTAGGAATTGCTTCCGAGCTATTAATTTCATTTTTCCACCTTGTATAACCCATTTTCCATTCTTTTCTTTACCTGACACTGACGGGACATTAGAAGAACTAACAAATAACTCCTCCAAATCTTCTTCTTTCTGCCCCCGGAGTAAAGAAAGAAAATGCCATCACTATTATTTTCTGTGTTAGAAAGTAGAAGGGGAAAGTATCGAAAAGAAAGAATCAGTTTTTTCATCTGTGGGCTGTGGTGGATATAGGGTGTCAATATAGTGTTACAATATTCTAAAATGAAAGGAAACCAAGAGCAAATGTGCAGAAGAAGGACTGCGAGTGATAAGTCCAACATGAAGATACTACAAGAGTGCAAAACATCAGTGATGGGTAAAACTAAGCAGGAAAAGAAGGGTGGCTAATACAAACACTTAAGTTAAAGGGACAGAAAAATGGAGGAAAAGAAGAAATATGGCAATGTGATAAAAGGCAATGAGGTAGAGAAAAGAAGCAAAGACAAAAAAAAAAGGGTAGTTGTGTTTCAGACAGCAGGTAGAGTCAAGGCAGACCAGTTTAGCACTATGACCATCCAAGTCTTTGCTCTAACTGGAAGTATGTTTGTTAGAGGTTTAACTTTATGCAAGACAAATTGGAACAAACTACTTTATGTCCTGTAAGAAGGCCGAGCTCAAAATCTTAGGCAGTTTCCCTTACAGTGCGTGTAAGTAGTAGAACAGGATGAAAGACAGTTTTAGGCTAGGGTAGAAAAGTTCCAACTCAAGACTAAATCTAGTTCTCCCACAATTCAAAACAGGGGGTGATCAATTATTTTTAGTATTCTTTTGGGCTCTTGTTTTAGTTCTACTGCAAGTAGCATTAATCTGCTGTAGATTTCAAAATGAAAAGTATTCAGTTGTCAGTCCCAACTTTGGGTTGAACACTATCTGGGCTGAATATAGAAATGTTGTTGCTGACAGAATGGTCCTAGAAGACACTTTATGTAAAAGTAATTTTACAGTAAGGTTAGACTTATTCTTCTGATCTAGTGCAGAACACTTTGACATCAAGCAGAGTTGCTGGTGGGAAAGAAAAGCACAGAGAAAATGGAAACAGGGAAAACATTCATGCTGTGTTTTACAGGGAAACTTCAAACAGCTAGCAGATAGCACTGGGGCTGTATTAGCTCCAAACTCAGAGGTTTTGTGCTCTAACTAGTCCTGATGATTGGTTATCTTGTACCAAAGAAGGTGAAAAAAAAAATCACGTGACTGGGCAAAGAGAGATAATTCCTGAAATTCAGCAGCTGGCTACTGCTGTGGCAGCTGAGCTTCAAGAGCAGGGAAATGCAGTTAGCATAGTCAGATCGAGCCATCACTAACAAGTAACCTCATCTACACGAGTCTGCATGATTAGCTAAAACCAAACAGTCCCTGGACTACCATTTCACTGGGCAGTATTTATCCTGCTAGCAGCAGCCAGTGGTCTCGGGTGAATTCTTTTTTTGTCACTATCATTTCTGTCTTTCCCAGCCAATAACATATCTCTGAGCCGTTGCCATACCAATTTTTTATTCACTGAAGCTTCTATTTTTGCTGAGAGGTAATATAGCACACTCTGCCTATGCCTCACCCTGCCACAGAGCACATTTCTGCCTCTGGTAGATGTCACTTCCTAGTAAAAATGAAATGTCATGCTCAGCTGCATCTTTGCAGAACTCTGTATGTGACAAGTCAGGCTGGAGACAGTGCTCATTGAAAAGGCAGGCAAATGGAGCAGATACTTATGCCCAACAGCAGTGTGTAATGATGTTTTCACTAGTTAATTCAGATCCCTCCTTGCATGCCTATGAAAATCCACCACTGTGCCTTGCACACACTGGCACTGATTTCCAAGGTGCCCTGAAATCGCAGCAAAGGCTGGAGCAGGGAGTCTAAGCACTCTGTACTACTACAGTATTACTACTACAATGCAATACAGTCAACAGAGCAATATACTGCAAGACTTCACTGGTTTTGATGATAAAGAACACAGATTCAATTCCCAGGAACAATTTCTATAAAATTGCTATGACACCTTTATGGTAAACATTACTTCCAAATAGTGACCACTAGGTATAATCGCCATTTCTCACTGTAAATTGGTTTTATTAAAGCGTTCATTCTAAACAAGGAGAAATCTCCCACAAGTAGACTATATAAACAAAGATCAACTCACTGTCTGGTAGGTAAGACTTGGATTAAACTCTTAGGGAACTTACCTTTGCCAATGGTAGTTGCTAAAAACAAGCACAAAGAAATGAGAGTTAACCAGAAGAAGGTATGCTGGCATATAACAGGTCATTGCCAACAACATGATTTTTAAAAATTAGTTTTTTCTGTGGGTGCAAAGCCTATTTCTTAAAAGAATAATAACAATAAACAATAGAAACATGGCATATATATAAAAATATTCAGGAAATAGGTGAAACTCTCATGTACTTTCTTGCACAAAAGTTTAATGTGAATGTCTGAAGTAATGGCAGCCATTTTGAAAATTGACATGAACCCCCTGAAAAGAAAGTCAACCACAAGGGTGCAATGAGATAAATGTGAGCTGCCTTAAATATCTTCATGGTGATAGCTGTAAATCTTATGTACTACTTCTAGTAGTATATAATGCATGTACTTCTAATGCAGTTAGTTGCATTTGTTAATATAGGAAACACAAATTACTAGATGTTTTGGAATTTGTGAAATCAACCCCTTGAGTGAATTGTTCCAGAGACTTAGGTGTTCACAAGATAATTAATTAGCAATTACGTCTGGCTTTAGTGTCATTTAGCAATCCTAGCAATACTTACTATTTATACAAGTATTTTCTGCATAAATGAGATGACATTATGGGAAATTGCATCGTAAAAATAGTTACTTTATGGAGAATGATTTATTCTTCTTAGTGGCGGAGATTAAACACTTCTTTCAGGACCCCACTCTTCCTTTTTGGGCAATCTCTAATGTAGTCATCAGTCTCTCTCCTTCCTCCCCCTAAACTTAAGTGATATACACGTACAACTGGAGGCATATTTTTAACCACAAATGATTACGGCATTAGAGGCTCCCATGAGACAGAAGTGGTGAGTGTGAACTGTGCTGTCTGATGGAGAGAGGCTGAGATCACCAGTTAGGACACTTCAGTAAGTTCTGGATTCCCTTGTAAATTTAAATCAAATGGCAAAACTCTGATTATTTTCAAGACAAGATGAGGTTCTCAAAATTTTTTTGAGGATAGTAAAATCCTTATGCCAGTTAAAGTCTAACCCCAAAGGTTGCTCAGTATTTGGCTTCTCATTTTATTAACATTCTGTAATAAATGTCCAAGGAAGTATTTATATTTGCCTAAGGTTCATTTTATTTGGAATCCTACTCATACCGGATTTGACCTTCACAAATTCTGTTCCATAAGGTGTGACCTTTAGATTAGTCACCCGTGTAAAGAAGTGACTATGTTACCTGATGCTTTTCATTCTGCAAGTTACTAAACCAAAAATACATGAATAATTTAAAGTATCTGTTATAAATATCCCATTTTATTAATGTGTTCCAAACAAAATAACATCTTTTCTAATATGTTCAAGGTCCCAAGAGTATTTTTCATTCTTTATTTCTTAATAACCTCAAAAAAAATAAAAATTTTTGTTATAACAGACTTTTTTCCTGTGTTTACCAGAAATATGAGCACATTTGGAGTGAAAAGAAGAGTTTCATGAACATAAATTCAACTTAAGTATTCTTCTGTTCCACTAAAATGTTAATCATTTAATAGCATTTCATTATAAACATATTCAGATGCCAAAGAAATTGGAAAAAAAAAATTTAGTCTGAGAAATGTGCACATGTTGCTGTTGAGTCAAATGCTGGCAATAACAACAGAATGACATATTTAGAGTGTGTTCTTTAAAAAAAAAAATCACTTTAGAAATGTTACAGTTCTGAAATATGAAAAATTAATAGTCATAAGTTGAACAAAAGTGGTTCTGAGTTGATACAGGGAAAAAAAATTGACCCTGTGGACAATGATGCGTTGGAGGTGGTTGCCCACACAGGCCATGCATTCTCCATCTTTTTCAAGATTTTCAAGACCCAGCTGGACAAAGCCCCAAGCAACCTTGTCTGACCCCATAGCTGACCCTGCTTTGAGCAGAAGGCTGGACAAAAGACCTCCTCAGGTTCCTTCCAGGTTAAGTTACTCTTTGGTCCTATTACCCAGTTTTGTCTACTGGTGAGAAACCATCATCAATTATAAAGACTTAGTTTATATCTCTACACAGATGAGCTCCACTCAATGATTAAATATCATTGGATTAGGAAAACGGATGGAAACTGCATTGTGTGTGTGTGTATCTCTGCGAGTATGACTACGTAAGGTTTTCAGAATGTATATGTTTAAGACTGAAATACCATGAACTAGAAGTTTCTCCACAATATTGTAAAGCTGTCATTAAAGTACTATAACCAAAGATCAGAAAACTAGAAACATGAGGAAAAAGAATTAATTATATTGGGTGAACCATAAAGGTTATTATTCTGTAGTTGTATTCAGGCAGTGAACAACAGTTCACTCTGGTCTTTATTTTATATACATTTTGTTAATTTATGTTACAGTAATGAACCATGCCCACTATATAAACTAAAAATAAATATTATTCATTGATTCTTAAGTACATATAGATACTACGTAGCATCCTTGTTTTGTACATATGCTTAAAGCGTAGATGAATGTATCACAATGAGTTATTTTTATGCATTACACAATTTCAGTCTTACCATTGCAATACGAACATTAACTTCTCTAACCTATTTTCATATATATAGTAAGTGTAAAATATCTTACCTTTTCTGTTCAAGAACCTTAAGACAATAAGAACAAGTTTACCACTGTAAGTGCTTATTCATCCTATGATGTCTTTATATCTTGGCCATCTGAGGTCATCTAGGCCTTTAGCCTTCTGAGGAGCTAAAGTAACAGGAAGCAATCTCATTCCTTTTGTCAGATACATCCAAAATAATTTCTATGTAATACTATGTTAAGACGTGTCTCTTTCACACTGTACTTTGGGTTTGATTTTTTTTTCTTTTTTTTTTCTTTCTTCTTTGCTTTCTTTTTCTTTCTTGCTTGCTTTCCTGTCTTTTCTCCTTTGTCTCATTTCTGGTAACTTCTTTGTCTTATTACAAGCTGAACACAGTATCCAAGACATTTCATTCAAAGGACAAAAATACTCATGTGTCAACCCCTTGAAAACATCTCACTCACGGAGAACAAGATGACAAAGTTTGTGTCTACAAGAACCAAATTTTTTGTGTATAGAAAGATTTTACCTCTTAATATCACCTTAAAGTTGCTGAGAATACCTGATACTAATGACATACCATATGCAAAACACTACAGCAATTGGAATCCTTCCCAATGAGGCTTGTCAGATACAAGCATTTTTACTGTTTATCTTTTTTACACATATTTTAATGTCTTTCTGAATTTTTTCCATCTTTTGTCTCTGTAAAACTTTGTTCATTCTATTGAAGAGACCAATGGTCACTGGCAAACAACAGCTTTTTGGTTCCAATAAATCATTACTGTAATTTTGCTGTCACAGTTCTATAAATCAGCTTCAAAAACTGCATGTGAAGACACTGATAATTCAGTGTACATTACAGTAATACATATATTGGATTTGTATTTCTTTATTATAAATAAAAACCCAGGTATATTAGAATTAATAAATAGAAAAGTATATAATTATTGATATATTTGGTTACTTGATAATGTTACTAATATTGAATTTAATTAGCTTTTAGCAATCTCTAAAATATACTTTCCTGCCCACAAAATAATAGAGAAAGTAATTGCCTTAAATTTTGCTTGAAAACATGTTTTGGGCAGCAGTCCTACTAAGAACTAGATATACTGAGAATCTCTAAAGCCTCAATCTGAGCAGGTTTTTTTTACAAATAAGAAAAGTATCAAAAGTTTATTTCTGTTTAAAGAAGAAAAAGTATGAACTTTTGTTATAATTCTTTTTTCCACCCGCCCCCTGCCCTTTCATAGACTTCGTAATTCAACCACTGTGGATATTTTTTGCTTTTGAGAATAACTAGTCGCAACTAAATTCATCTTCTTATTCAGCTGCTGCTATCTGATCTCCCAACACACCTTTAATCAAAAGTTACAGAAAGAATGTTAAGTGTCATTAATATGTTGTCCAGAATGTTAAGCAAACCTATAACACAATTTTAAAAAAATATGAGTTTTTTTGCTTAATACAAATAACTGTAACTATTCCTGTATGGATAGACTGTGGCACTAAGGTTCACAAAGATGTTTAACAAATACAATAGCAGAACTCTTTTTATTATATTTATACTGAATTATAATGAGAAAGTGTACTACATCCAGCTTTTCTGAAAAAATAACAGAAAAGGGATATTTTTTTCTTGGTGTATGCATATGGAGAAACATCAATGCTATGGGTGTTGATGCAAAAGTGTCATGGTTTAACCCCAGCTGGAAACTAAGCACCACAGAGACGCTCGCTCACTCCCCCGGTGGGATGGGGGAAAGAATCAGAAGAGTAAGAGAGAGAAAACTCGTGGGTTGAGATAAAGACAGTTTAACAGGGAAAGCAAAAGCCATTCACACAAGCAAAGCAAAACAAGGAATTCATTCACTACTTCCCATGGGCAGGCAGGTGTTCAGCCATCTCCAGGAAAGCAGGGCTCCATCACGTGTAACAGTTATTTGGGAAGACAAACACCATTACTCCAAACGTCCTCCCCTTCCTTCTTCTTCCCCCAGCTTTATATGCTGAGCATGAAGTCATATGGTGTGGAATATCCCTTTGGTCAGTTGGGATCAGTTGGGGTCAGCTGTCTCGGCTGTCTCCCCTTCCAACTCCTTGTGCACCCCCAGCCTACTCACTGGTGGGGTGGGGTGAGGAGCAGAAAAGGCCTTGACTCTGTGTAAGCACTGCTCAGCAGTAACTAAAACTTCCCTGTACCATGAACACTGTTTTCAGCACAAATCCAAAACATAGCCCCATACTAGCTACTATACAGAAAATTAACTCTATCCCAGTCAAAACCAGCACAGAAGGGAACAGTTCTGTTTCTCATGGTGTTTTGATAGGATAATAAGCCTTTCAGAACTTTGTATTATTTTTCAGAGCTTTGAATTATTTTTCATTATTTAATGAAGTTCTAGGACCATTGTATGTTACAGAATTTTAAATGGTGGTCCAGCAAACATGGATATCCTACAAAACTCTTATGTACAGCTAGAGAACTTCCTAGTCTTGCTGCTTCTCCTTGCTTTAAGGTAAATTATAGGAAAAAAAAAAAAAAAAAGTACTAAAGACATTTTGAGTATGAGCTTTTCATGCATTAATTGCTATGATTGCCAGAGGACTCTGTGAGATGGTGAAATGGCCAGAAAAGGTAGCTAAGCCAAGAGAATGTCTCTCTTAGCACATGGTTTTAACATCCTGAGAGCTCAGAAAACTCTTTTAACTGTTGAAATAGCACCTCTGCGTACTCCCACATTAATGGAGAGCTTCTGCCTTGCACCTGACAAAAACAATTAGGCCATAAAAAAATGTCAGCAACTTTAAAAATACAAAATAATAATATAATATTTCTCTAAAATTATGTCAAATCTCTGCTGCTATTTAGAGACACTTTGTCATGTTCCTTTGCTATATTGTTATATGCTGAAAGGGTAAATGACGATTGTTGTTCAGCTTATGAACTTTCTGCCTTGTTACGATCTTTCAGTAAGACAACCCTCTGGGCTTGTTTTAAATTCCAAAGAGAATTCCCTAGACAGGTGAAATCAACTGAAGAAAATAAATTGAAACCTACATTGTAGAGATACCTTGGGGTTTGACTTGGGTAATGAAGTGAAATATAAAGCTGCTGTGTTCTGCTTGCAAGTGTACCTGAACTGTAAAGAAAGGTGTGATGTATATCTGAAACACTAATCTAGATAGAAATCTAGATAGAAACACGAATGACGACATTCAAGTCAGGCTTCTTTTTCTACCAAGTATTCCATTGGTTTGTACAACAGATACTAAGTCAATGCCACAGCTTCTTAGCTTATATTTCACAGACAAACATTAGCTTGATGAGGCACACCACAGCCTCGTTAGAAATGTACAAATAATCTTTGAGTCACACAGATTTAGATTTAATTTCTATAGGCATAGTTTAAACCTGGGGACATAGGACTTTGGACTTTTTACATTCATTAAGAAACAATAATGATTAAAAAAATGTGAAGCAAGGTGAGGTGTGGTGAAGTGAATAAGTTTCTTCGGTCTAATTTTTCGTTCAGGCTTTCAAGTAACATCTAAAAGTCTGTCCAACTACAGCAAAATATGTAGATTCGGTATATGCTTGTACTTACATGACTTGCTCTTGTAAACATTTCAGAAGACTTTAGCACTTATTCCACACAAGTTTATCACAGAAGTGTGTACCAGTAACCATCTGTTTCAAAGGAATGAAAGAATGTGAACTATTATTTTGATAAATGGAATAAAGAAGAAACTGAAACAATTTCTGCATCTCTGGATTTTTGAAGCTAAAAGAATATTTAATACATTTTATGATACATGTATGGACTAGTTCGTTTGTAATGCGTGAAATGAAGAAATCAAAAACTGCTTTGACTCTAGCCCGATCTGGTTTCAATTCAGTCATTAGAATTATGTTAGCAGTGACAACAGCAACTAGTAAAGGATAGCAAAACTTTTTAACACCATCTATAATTTGTGCAGCAAAACATTGAATTACAAAGCACAGTATGGACTGTGTTCAAGTACACTGTTTTTTATCATGGGAAGCAGCCTCAATTATTGCTGAGCAGTAAAAAACCAAATCTATTTCATGGAAAGTTTTGATATTTCAAAACTTGTTTTTATTCCCATACAAACCAAACTATTATCATTTTTAAATTCTCCGTGAAAGGTAACGCAATATTGGCTATGTGGATGCCACCTGGATATCTGACTCAATAGCAATGACTTTAGAAGCCCTGGGATCTTTGATCCTGGACATGTGTTTTAAAACCTAGACTTTCTAACCACTAAGTAAATCAGTTTGTGTATAACTCCGAATACTGCTTGATATTCACGCAAATTTTATTGAAACACAACAAACTTTGACAAATGCTTGAATTTTGACAATGTATGTCCAGGCCTATTCATAAAACAAGTGATTGCTACTGACTGAGACTGTATTCTATCAGGGTATACTGAGAATATATATGATCTTCTGCAAGGCAGAGTCACCAGTCTGTGACAACATTACCTCTATCATTTACCTTCAAATGAAAAAAAGTCTCAGGTGTCTTCAGCTCTGTATGCAATTCAAGGACTAGTGCTAACTTTGAAAGCAAAACAAGTCTGTACAACTTCTATTCATTGCATGCTTGGGATATCAAATAAGTAAAACTAAAAGAGCACAGGAGGGGAATTTACTAACAATTCTAATAAATTTCCAGTTTTGATGTGTAAGAGGAGATTGTAAATATTTACAATAATGACAAAAAAAGCAGGACTTATTTATTGACATACACAAAAACAAAATAGCTTTGAAAATGGCAAAGAATATTTTTCCCACCAGTGAAGTCCAAAGGAAACACCTCCAAAAGAAAAAATAAACCTAATCATTTCATATAGCTTTTTTTATGTTATTTCTTGTTGTCCCAACTAGGGAGTTCCCATGCACGGCCTTGGAAACTAAGATATAGTTCTGCTTCCCTCAGTGTAAAAAGTGTTTTGAAACTCTGTGAAAATAAATAACATTCCAGAGAAAGAATGATGGAAGATGGAACTGTTAGGAGGGTTTTTTCTTTGTTCAGTATTTTCTTTAACGTGTCGTCTTCTTTGCAAAAATTGTGTGTCTGTGTGTGTGCATTGGGGGTATATCAACAAATAGATATTATGAACACTAGCTTCATAAATAGTTACTGACTTCCTCTTTAAAGTGTAGTGTTGCCAATCACATTTACTGTCCAACAGATATAGTTTCTTGCCAATACTTAACACCATCTTACTGTATCAATAGGTACTGTTGCCTTTTTGCCTGTGCTATTTTCTCTTTTTCCTGATGTAAAGAAGTGAATGTCATAACAGTTTTGAAAGCTGAACATTAATAAATAAAATTATTTCCACTATGACATCTAGTTCAGGAGAAATGGATTCTTGTTTTGAAATGCCAATGTTTTACTAACAACATCTGTGCAGGCAGAGTAAAATACTGTATTGCAAGTAGATCCAATGATGATATTGCTCTAAGTTAAGAAATCTCACTACACTGCATATGGTTGGTTTTGCATCACTATTAAGATTCTGAACCTTGGCTTGATTGTTTGAAGATTTTTTTTTGTTTTTTTTTTTTTTTTGTTTTTTTTTTTTTTTCTTTTTTTTTTTTTTTTACTGTTAAACTCTGTTTAACAGAATTCAGGGATGGTGGTCTTCGTTGATTACAGTTAATCCACCAATCTGTAAGCCACAGTTTTTGTCTTTGACAGACATTTTAATCACCATTGTCTTTTATAGGAGATCAGCTATGACTTACTGTGCTGAAAACTGGTGATGTAAGATACAGAGCTCTGTATCAAACCAACTGCCTCTGTTCCACCTGTGGGACCTACTACGATCATTTTAGGTACCAGTTTAAAGACATCTGGATTTCAGGCTTTTGTGCTCTGAAGTTTTGCTTGTATTATTCATTTAAATGGTATTCACTCTACTGGTTTGTGGTATTTTCAACCTCAGGTGTGAGACTGACTGGATAGATTTATTTTTCATTCTCCATTTCCCATGACATTTGTCTACCTGAAAAGGAAGGAATTATAATCTTACAAGAAGAGTTATACCTTATTGCCTAGAACAGTGAATTATCTAAGCCTAAATTTGAGACAGAAATATAACGTTTCTCAAAGAGCAGCAAGTTACAAATAAAGCAAATACTTGTACTACAGACTCTCAGAAAAATCAGAGGGATCTCCAGAGGTCCAACCACCAGGTTCAAAGCTCCACAAGTTGGAATGTGAAAAATTAGGAAAATTTTCTTCCCATGAGGGTGGTCAATAATTGGAACAGGTTGTGGAATCTCCATCTCTGAGATGATAAAAATTCAACTGGACATTGCCCTGAGAAACTTGATTTGATGAGGCATGCTTTAAGCAGAGGGCTGTGCTAGATGATCTCTGGAGGTCCCTTCCAACCTAAATTATTCTTGATTTTGTGATTGTATAATGCAAAAAGCATTATTATCATAAATAAACAGACTAGAAACACATCATTACTGCAAACAAGAAAAACATCTAATCAATTGGCAGAGAACAACTAAATATAGGAATACAGCATTGCTGTTAAAAAATAAAAGAAAGAAAATAATTTTATTCCTGTGCACTATATGTCACCAGCACTTTATGAGAGTCAGGCCCCAAAATCATCCTATGAAAAAATAAAAAATATTAACATTTTTCTTCCAAACTACATTTTCTCACTACCAAACTCAGACAGTTCAGACATTATGTACCTCTTATCTTCCTTTTAGTCTCTGAGCTTTGAGAGTTGTCAGCCTGTCTTGTAGAGCTGTCAGGAATCAAAAATTTGTTTTTCAATAGCAGTTTAGAACTTTCATATACTCAGCTGTTGGTAGGAGCTCTTTTTGATTGGCTTGAGTTCCTCCACCCTCAAGTAAGTCTCATTTCTCTTTCTGCAACTTGTGACCATTGGTTCTTGTTTTCTGCTGCACACTCCTGAGAACAGTCTATGTCTCCTTTATAATCCCCTGCTCCTTTTGAGTAGTGGAAAACTACAATCAGGTTCCTATAAAGGTTTTTCTTCTGCCACGTAAAGAGGTACAGCTCCCTCAGCTTTCCCTCATAACCTGTGTGCTTCAGCTCCTATACATGGCCCTCTGATGGACTCTCTCCAGTGAGGGGTCCAAAACTGAGCATAGTGTCAGATATGGTTTCGTATATGCCAGGTAGAAGGGAATAATTTTTTCCTGGCTATGTGCTATGTGCTTACTAATACAACCCAGTATGCAGTTACTGTTCATCACCACAACAGCACACTGCTCACTCAGGTTCAACCTGTCCGCTGAGACCCATATCTTTTTCTGCAGAGCTGCTATCTAGCACATGGTTGTCCAGCTTCTATTGCTTCTTTATGTCATTCTGAGCCACATGCAATATTTTTCTCTTGTCCCTGTTGGTCTTCATGAAGTTCCTGTTGGCCTGTTCCTTCAGCTTTTTTGTTTTATCCTTCATTACCATACTGTTGAGAATCCTAGTAGCATGTTCAACAACAAGAAAGGTCATTTTACATTAGTTTCCAAAACTCAATCAAAGGTTTACTGTGAAGCTGGAAAAAAGCATTTTCCTGTAACTTTAGGTTATGATTTCTAGCTGTTTGGGGTTTTTTTTTTCCCCTTCAAGAACAGTGTTTTGTTTTTAAAACAATGTATGTTTAGTTTAGGACATCAAGGCAATGTTACATTGTTACATTTTCTGATTTTCCTACCAAATAATGGCAGGTTTACAGCATTCAGGTGTTTGGGATGTTAATTAATTCCCATGGAGATGGAATATAGGCCTCTGTGTTGATGCTAATCAAAAGTATACATAAGAATTTCAGTTAAGCACATGTTATAACATGATTCTACAAATTGTCAATTCTGTGTCTGTCATTAATATCTAAACACATATCTGAAGTTGAAGAGAAAGTTTTCCTATACAATCTTGAGTATAGTAGCGAGCTTTTTCCATTATCCCTGAAATCTTTCTTTTGAGAGGTTTTGAAGAAGTTCAAGATGTGTACTTCTAGATATATCGCTGCTTACATTTCAGTCTATTAAAGATTCTCTTTAACCCTCATTAACTGAAAACAAAATCATATTTGGGAAGCTTGCGAAATAATGAAAAGAAGATTACTGAGTCTATAAAAATGTTGAGTATTTTCAAGGACAATGGCAGTTTAAAAAATTTCCCTCAGTTAAGATATGAGGTGTTTTCCTAAATGTACACATTCAGCTTTGACTTTGGAAAATTTACCAGTATCAAGAGAAATTGCTTCATTTTAAAATAATATTTTAGTATTACTGTAGAAATGAGAAGGTAGATTTACAGTTTCTGAACAAATAATCTCAAAATAGATACAGTAGAGAAAATAGTATGAGGAGAGACAGAATGGACCACTAGCTTAGCCACACGCTGAGAAAAAGGAAGAAAAAGCCTGGGGTTATATTGGTACTTTGGCAATGTAATGCTGGACAGACATTTAATTCTCTTAGCACAAGTAATTTCTGTTATTTATATCCTCCTCTACCAAAAGCATAAAGTGACCAGAGCTGACATGGGTATAGAAAGCAAAAGCCACCTTAAAGTTGGTGCCTTCTCAAGGTGCTTTACCTATGATTGGAGGTTATAGCAGCTTTAAAGCTACTGTTTTATAAAGAATTCATCACCTTCTCCAAGCTGGCAGATGTGTCCACAATGGGCTTTTTTTGGAACACAAACCAGCATAATTTCACAGTTCTGGTAAACAGTAGGAAATGCTATATTGTCTAAATGAGAGGTGAGTCTTCTCTTCCATTCACTCCCTATCAAGTCATTGAGTTTATCCAAGTTTACTGCTGTTTAAGTCACAAGGCTCTAGCTCTTTGTTCATTGTGAAATAAATAGCAGATTACGTTTTTTATATTAAATATTTCCCTTTTAAACCACTTGCAGCAACAAAATACTATGTAAGTCGCTGAGTTCCCCTGTGCCTTTTCTTTAATGTGAGGCTGGATTTTCTCCTTCTTTTTTAAGACGTGATTCAAAACACATCTTAAATCTTTATATACTATGTTCAACCTGCAAGTAGCATTTTATGGATTTAGACAATGTGATGTGCTTTTTGCCACAGGGCTCTTAGGCACAGTTTACTGCTGCACTGTGCACAACAAATACATAAATAATTTACTCATTTTAGTCTATATAAAAGATTTGTTTGCTTAACGTGTTGGAAATAACTTGATGTATTATAGTTGCTGTTGTTGCTGTCACCACATTACTACAATAAGCAAGATCTATATCTCATTTGGTCTTCTGGAAACAATTTTTAAGTAAATGCAGATGTTTGCCTGTTTATTTTAATGCTATTATTTTTGCAAGTTGTCTGCTAATAAATACACAGTTGCATTATGCTATGAGAAACAAAGACTTCAGAAGGAAGTATTTTTGATTAATCAGTCTCATTCTCATTTAAACCATTATTTTCAGAGCAACATCATTCATACTCTCAGTAACATATAGCATATAAGAAAAAAAAGTCATCCATGCAAAATGAGTAAAAAATGATTGCAAAAAAACCCATCTGACCTCAGAACAATATAACAGAATTTTTGTACAATCTCTCCATTGTCATCTTCATGCATCCAAGTCAGATACTCTAAAATAAGTCAGGACATTTTGCCTATCTTGCTTCTTACGAGCAATATGACAGAATTTTCTTTCTTTCCTGCTAAGAATCCAAGACTTATTTCCATATTAAAAGTATGGAGACATGGAGATTTCTCTCATAATTATGAATAGTCTATTGACCTAACGCTCATTAAGTCAGGAAGATCAGAGACCACCTTTTGTGTGCACAACAGCTATTTCAGATTAAAATAACTTTCAAGACTACTAGAAAGCAGACTGTATAAAGTCTATAATTCACCTGCTACTATTCTTTACCCTCTTGCAAGAAGGCGTTTCACTCTTTGTTTTTTCTCTTTCAGTGTGTGCCTCCTGGCCTTACTATGCACTATTTCATAGTGCTCCAAGTTAGAATTACTCATTTCTGCATGGCTTTTCTGTGTAATCATCAACAGAATAAAGTGATGAGAAACACTTTCATGTTTTCATACCCTAGGAGAGGTCAGGGTGGTGTTACCTCCCCTCTCTGTGGGAAGCTAAGAATCGGGGAGACAAATGACTTTCACAACTGGTGTCAACAGAACTTCTCACACCAACAAGCAAGATGGGTTTGGAAACCTATGTCCAAATTTTTTATCTCTTTATCATTTGTCAGAAAGTTACTTCTTAATTGACAGTCAGGCAATCAGATTATTTGTACCCATATATATTTTCAAGAAGGTTAGTGAAATTGTGGAATGTATTTAGACTTTATTCTGGGCTTGTAGTCAGGAGCACCTCTTTCACAGCAAAATCTCTGGCACAATTTTCTTCCCTATTTTCAAAAAGCACAAAGTACACCAAACAGACTGTATGTCCAAATCTCTGAGTTTCCATGATATTTGGAAACAAGCAGGAAAAGAAAAAAAAAGTTACTGTGTTTTCTGAAGAATCAGAAAGCATTTTGTTAATCTCTGATACGTCTGCACTTTATTTTTAAAGATGTCAAAAGGACAGACTTATTCTGAGGCTATTGCTGGAGCATATTTTGTTTTAAATTAACTTTCTCTCTTGGCCTAGCATATTTTTTCCTGCGAAAAGAAGAAATATTAGCAATAGTTAGGTTCACTCTGCTGTTTTCTTGGTGGAAAACCTTCGCATATGTTTTATTACTCTACACAAATTTACACCTTTAACTAAGCTTACCAGATGAATGCAATCTATATACTTAAAGGGATGTCAGAAGTTTATAGAACTGTACAGCTGTTCAGTTTTAAGCTCACATGCAGCAAGTCCCACAGTGAACTTTTACTATTTCTCACTTAAATTGAGTGCAGGTGCCCAGGTGCTGGCAG
>NW_009199630.1:2256-2458 GCF_000690835.1 Fulmarus glacialis | reverse complement strand
GCACTTGGCCTTGTTGAACTTCATACAGTCGGCCTCAGCCCATCGATCCCAGCCTGTCCAGGTCCCTCTGCAGAGCCCTCCTACCCTCGAGCAGATCGACACTCCCGCCCAACTTGGTGTCGTCTGAAAACTTACTGAGGGAGCACTAAATCCCCTCGTCCAGATCATTGATAAAGATATTGAAAAGAACTGGCCCCAAAAC
>NW_009199630.1:0-1996 GCF_000690835.1 Fulmarus glacialis | reverse complement strand
CCTGCCTTCCATGAACCCGTGCTGGCTGGGCCTGATCCCCTGGTTGTCCCGCACATGGCTTGTGAGTGCCCTCAAAACGAACCACTCCATAATCTTCCCCGGCACCGAGGTCAGGCTGATCGGCCTGTAGATGAACCATCCTGCATTTCGGCAAAACTTTCAGCACTCTTACAAATAATTTCTTCGGTAGAGGAAGAGTTTAATTCCCAAATGTCATTGTTTGTCCTTGGAGCTTCTCTTAAACAGATCCTTAATTTCTTTTTGGAGATTTTGGAGCACTAAAAAGAAGTTTTAAGAGCAGCATCCTACCATTATTTGGGATACAGTTATCTAAAAAACATAGCCTGCTGCTCTTGAAACTGTAATGGGTTAAGGGGCCTGGGAGAAAGCTTTGTCAGAAATGGCAGCTGCATTGTTCTGTTCCCCACATTCCCAGACTGGATCTGTCGCCAAGACAATGGCTACATCCCAAGTTTTTGTTTTGATGACAGTGTCTGTCTGTTTTGTATTCAGTGCAAGAAAATGTGAGTGCGCAGAGCTTTCTTCTAGCTCCTTTGGTTATATCACTTTCCTTTATTCCCCTTGGGTCAAAATTGGGAAAACCATTTCTCTTGGATCTATACAAATTGACTTTTTCATCCTCCATCTTCTTCTCTTTCTGATTTACGTCGTGTTCTCATCGAAGTCAATGTGTCATTTACAGATGGGAAGTTTCTTGGCTGCTGTCCATCAGATAACTGACTTCTGGGGAAGGAAGTCCATTTGCCAGAGCTGAGTCACACCTTCTGACATATGTAGGTAAATGCATTGACTGGCTGAGTTTTAATGTCTCATTCTTGTGCAAGGCTTTATTTCAGGTAAACCGAGTAGCTTTCCTCATATCGGTGACTTGTGGTATTTATTGCATGTTTCACTCTCCAGACTAGCAGTTCTTCGAGAGACATAAAAAGTTAAGTTATTCTTTCAAAAACTCAGAAGGTATTATGGAGCTCCATGCCTTTAACTATTTATTTCACTAGAACAGTAAAACCCTAGCTTTGTACATGACGACGTAGTAACTTATCAGGGTCATCTATATCACCTGGAATGGAATTAGAGACTCTGTATTCCATTACCAATGCCCCAGGCAATTCTATCCCTCACAGTTTTCCCACTGATTTCAAACTAGATCAAGAAATAACAGCAGAAATAACAACCTTAATCAAACTCATTGTTAAGAACATGTAAAAGTTACATATACTTCATGCTGAAAGGTACTATTTAAAATAAAGAAAATCAGAAAAAAACCTGTAAAGTTCCCAACTATCCCACTGAAATATACACATAACTGCCAGAACTCAGGAATATGCACTAAACCCCACAATTTCTTCAAATGCTCCAGCAGATGCTGGAATAAGTCATTAGGTAAAGAGGCTTAATCTGAGAAAGCATGTTATTCTACAATTTTCATCTCTGTTTTGGAAATAATTGAAACAACAGAGGAGTTGTTCCTCCTAAAGTATCCTTAGGTGATTCAGGATAATTCTCCAAATGTATAATTTCCATACCTTCAGGTTACAACCGTAATTTTCTACAGGGTATGCAGTAAATGCATTTGATGGGAAATAGGTCCATCAGGTTAAAGCAGCTTCATTTCCATCCCAAACCTCTAATGCAAAAGGTGCTGCAGTTTTTCTAAACCTTTGCACTATTTTCAAGATATTGAGATTTTGAATAACAACTTTCTTTACTGCCGATTTTGACCTGCTGCTTTTTCCATTATGAGGTAATAATGATTTCAGAAAAGACCAACTCCTGTTCATCAGAAATAAAAAAGTTACATTGGAATTTAAAAAGACCATTGCTTAATATTTAAAGGGTTTTAGCACCAATGTCATTGCATTATTCTTTTAGTCTTCAATGACCTTTTAAAACTACCTGAAAATTTGCACATCACCATGTAATGAGGACACTTGCTCTTTTTATTCTTATTCCTTACATCTGTTGCAAAGTCACA
>NW_009199629.1:0-18725 GCF_000690835.1 Fulmarus glacialis | reverse complement strand
TTTGTTCCTCTCCGTCTTTCCAGGTCATTACTGCCAATGAGTTTGCATGTGATGCTGGTGCGCTCCGTACAAACTTCCACCACATGGGTCGAGTGCATTTGACTTCATCTGGGTCTTTGGATAACTGCTCTTTGTTCAGGTCATCATAAATCACTTCCAGCACAGCTAATTCCCTCAGGTACTGGATACCTCTCTCCATGGTGGTCCACTTGCCTGGGTGGCATATGACGTCTTCCTTGAAGGGATACCTTTCCTTCACGCCTGACAGGAGTCTCCTCCAGAGGCTGAGGACTTGTGCCCCTTTTCCAACTGCTTTATCAATGCCCCCTTCTCCAGAAAGGGATCCCAGCTGCTTGGCTTCCCTACCCTCTACTTCCAGGCTATTGGTCCCATTATCCCAGCATCTGAGCAGCCAGGTGACAATGTGCTCGCCTGGATGACAGCTGAAATCTTTTCGCATATCTCACAGCTCACTCACAGATAGGGATCAGATGGTTACCAACTCATTTATGGGTTCTGCCTCTTCCTCCTCCAGTTCTTCTGATGGCCCTGGTTCATCTTCATACCCTTACTAAATGAGCTGATTTTCTTGTGTATTTCTTTTTTGTTTAGGGGCGACTGATACCAGCACGGGTTGCTTCCTTGGTATGGGGATTGGGCCAGCCGCAGTGCCTGCCGTGGGGGATGGGGTAGCCACAGGGCCTGTTGCTTTGTCATCAGATGCAGAGACCTTTTCTTTCCCTTGAGAATTCTGAATAGTGTTGAAAAGGGCTTGGTAGGCATGGGCCAGGGCCCAACACATTGCAGTGATTTGTGTTTCCCTAGAATGGCCAGAATGACAGCACACTTTTTCCAAATATTCTACTAATTTTTCAGGATTCTGCATTGGCTCAGGGGTGAAGTTCCAAAACGCTGGAGGCACCCACCATCCTAGGCATTTGCCCATGCTATCCCACACACCCTGCCACTTATAACTATCCAGCCTTGGGGCAGATTTCGGGATGATATTCTTAAATTGCTTATTAACCCTAGACAAACCCAAAACAATATTCCCGAGAAATACCAGCAGATGTATCTTAACTACCCAGGGATGTTCAAGATACTGACAAGTCATTGTAACGAAGGAGAAAACATCATAGAAGAAGGTAGTGAAGGTGCCATCCTGTATTTCCTCCACGAAAAATCTCTCAGAAGAGGAGGTGTAATTGCTAATTGTCTCTATGAGGTGGTACCCGAAGTACAGTAACAGCTTCAGTGTAAAACCCAAATACCAGATAACGCTAAAGGCCAGTGTTTTAATAACAAATCTCCCAGGCAAAACATCACTAATCACTGCAGAGCACAGCAGACTGCAAAAACCAACACCAATCTTTAACATGTACAGCAAAAACAAGAGCATGGTGCAGATCAGATAAACTAACATCAAGAATAGATGAATCAATATTGTGACTGATGACTGTTACAGATATAAATTCCTCAATACACTCTAGTTAATCTGTTGTTATCTCAAACTCTTTGAGCCCCACGTTGGGCGCTAAAAAGGACTGTCGTGGTTTAACCCTAGCCAGCAACAAAACACCACACAGCCACTCACTCACCCCCCATCTTCCAGTAGGATGGGGGAGAAAATCAGGAAGGCAAAAGTGGGAAAACTCGTGGGTTGAGATAAAAACAGTTTAATAATTGAAATAGAACAAAGTAGAACAGCAGTAATAATAATAACAACAACAACAATAATAGAGTATAGAAAGCAGGCGATGCACAATGCCACTGCCCACCAGCCGCCAACAAACGCCCCCAGCCTGTCCCCGAGCTGCTATCTCCCCTTCCCGGACCATGCCTCCTAGTATATATACTGAACATGACGTCATATGGTATGGAATACCCCATTGGCCATCTGGACTAGCTGTCCTGGCCATGCACCCAGCAGAGAATGGGAAGCTGAAGAGTACTTGACTAGTGTCAGCACCACTTAGCAATACCTAAAGCATCAATGCGCCATCAACATTCTTCTCATACCAAACCCAAAACACAAGACTAGAAAGAAAATTGACTCTATCCCAGCAGGAACCAAGACAGTATCAAATCAATAATGGACTGGTCTGTTTCAGTTGGAAAAGTGAGCTGAAAAGGTACATTTTAATAAGACACTGCTGCCTTCTTTGGCCAGGATGACTGGAAGAAATTAAGGTACTGGTATGTGTTGGATTTATGGACCTCTGAAAGGGAAGAATGGAGCAAGATACTGAAGAAAAAAATTACACAGCAATAAACATATACTTGAGTGTCTCACCCAGCTGTGCTTTGAAAACATGGCTGTGCCATGATCTGGTCTGAATCTATCCATTTACCTCCTGCACTGCACTGAGACTTGGCCATGTCACATCCTTCCCAAATGAAACTGCTGCCCCTGAAGAAAAGTGTAGAACCCAGTCTTGTTTGTCCCTGACATCTGCTGATGCCACCCCCTAAACCACCCTTCGCACACATTCAGTAAGTCCTGGGGTAGAAAAAAAAAGAGGTTGCAAGGTTGAATTCAGCCTTTTCATTACTTTCTTGAAGCAGTCACAAATCAGAAGCTGGGAAGCTCTTACATAAAGGGCATAAGAGGGAGACACAGTTTGAAAAGTGAGAATTTGTGACACAGATTAAGCTGTTCTTGGAAATTCAAAGGCTGTGTAGTGAAGCCCATATTGCATGTCTCTCCAGCGTGACCCAACTTCTGCTGATTGCTCTAGCTCTCCTCCCATATGAGTGAGCACCTGAGGATCCCTGCCTCCTTGTGATTTTCTTTTATGTGTGTCTCTTTTAATTCCCATAGTATAAATGTGTATTTATGAAAGTTGTGTGTTCACAAAAAAACAGAAATTATTAGCTTTTTACTTTCTGTTTGTCCCAGGTGTCCACAAGTGCTTCAGTGTAGAAACATTTGTTCTCTGAAGAGTTCGGGGCTTTTCTGATGGTTTTAGGGGGGTTATATTTTTTTTAGTCTCCCTCCTCCTCATTCTCGGATGCCTATTCCCTGTCAACCTTGTAACATTTGTCCATGAGTGGGGGAAGTTTCAGTCTCTCTCACCCTGAAGAGTGCTGTTGTTACTTCTTAACTACAACTCTCCCTTTGTAGACTGGAGACTCGCAACATAACAGATCAAAATGGTTGTGATTCTTATGGATTAAACAATGTACCCCCAAGAAACTAGTAATACCTTAAATAAGCTAATAAACCAATTACTATTACTAGTTGTATTAATACACAAGCAATACTGAGTTAAAATTCTGTTGTTTAATGTTAGTATTCACGCACAAGTATATTACTATAAAGAAATTTTATAAATCACACACATAAGCACTATTGCTTTTCTATTGCCTTTCCTCCTGCACACAGTATTAAAGTAAAAGTCTCTCTCTCCTTACAAGTTTATCCTTTCTTATTTAAACTTCCCACACCAAGCTTTTCGACCATAGACCTCCTGGAAAGTCCAGCATTTTGTCAAATGTTCCTTACAAGATCCTGGAGGGCTTAGGTCCACAGTTCACCACCCTTTGTAGATATCCTACTGCTGTAAGTTTTCCCCTGCCCGAGTTCTTTGTTCTCCACCCAACTTTATACTATATTCCCCATTTTTCTTCTTTTCCTGAACATAGCTTTTAGCCACCTTTGCACCTCCTATTTTTCCTTCCCACACTTTTCTCAAATAAACAACTTGCTGCTAATTACCCTTTTTTCTCATTGGTCCCAATTCCATTACTTTCATACCTGAATTTGATATTTCTGACACTATTACCTAGCAATTTTGGACCAATATGGTATTACTGATACTGTTATGCAGATGAAGGCAGCTTTCCATCCCAAGACTCCCTTCTGAACCTCCAGTTCATGCCAGTTCATGTCATTTATGATGTTATTCATTTTTTTAGACAGAATTATCTCACCTTAGCCCTGACTCCCCTACCTAATTCTAATTAAGCACTATCAGTTTCTCATCATGCGCACAGACAGCTTGCATACCAGAGCAATAAAATTACCCATTTTGTGCTCACAATATACCTTTGCCCTTGAACAATTTTCATCACACACTTGGTTCCTATCAGAGGCCTTAGATAGTTCTGAGGCCTGGAATCCCTGTGCGACCTCTTCCTCACAGCTGTCTACAGAAAGTCCATGGGCATTGGTACAAGAAAAATCTATGAAAAAATCTGGGGTGGAACTTTTTTAGGTGTGTGAAGGACTATATCCCATCCTTCCAAAACTGGATCAGTATCTCCAGAGACATGTCCAAGAAACAGTTCTCACTGGAGATGTGCCTCCTCACACTTGCAGTCACCTCTACCTCCTCCTGTGGTAGCAACACCAAGACAGAGATATAAACAGGGTTAACACTAGAAAGAAAGGAAAGTTTCCCTGGGGAAATTCTGGAAGAAAGCACAGGCCTACATTAGTTTTGCTGTTAAATTGCAGACATTAGGAAGAGAAGAAGAAAGAAATATATGCAGTAGATGTATACTTCTGATGCACTGGGAGTACCTACCCAAAAGAAGCTTTTTGGCTGAGGGCATAGATGACCAGTGGTGCCTTTTCTGCTTCCCTTTTTTTCACCATATTTTTCAAGGGCTGAAACAACAGCAGCATCAGTCCTGAAAATCAGGGGAACAACTTTGTGATTTGGAAACACATCTTTCCTTGCAGGAGAAAGCCAGACTCTTAGAATGACCAAAGCATTCAACCACAGACAGGTCCAGGTGGGAAAGGACAATATGATCCAAATTTCTGGTAAAAGCAGGGCCTTAGATTAGGTCGTCCACAGTCTTGTCAAGCAAAACCTTGAATATTTGCAGCAAGGGAAAATTCTACTACCTCTCTGGGCAACATGTTCCAATGTTTAATTGTTCTCATGGTAAAGATAACTTTTTTATAGCCAGATCAAATTTTGCTTAAGGCAACTTCTGCCAACTGCCTCTTGTCCTGTCCCGGGGCACCCTTGTGAAGAAAGTACATCCATCTTTTCTGTAACTACCTTTTAGATGTTGGAAGTGATTAGGTCCCTTCAGCCTTCTCTTTTTCTAAGCTGAACAAAGCCAATTCCTTCAACCTTTCATCATATGTCAAACCCTCCAACCCTCTAATCTTGTTGGTGGCCATTCGCTGGACTCTCTCCAATTTCTCAATGTCTTTCTTGAATGAGTGGGACCAATGCTGGACACAGCATTCCAGGCCAAACAAATGCTGACTACAGTGGAATAATCACATCCTTCAATCTGCTGGATATGTTCTTGGTGATGCAGCCCAGAACATGGTTTGTTTTCCCTGCTGCCAGGGCACACTGATGACTCATGTTCAGGACCCCAGGAATTTTTCATCAGAGCTACTCCTAGCCAGCCGGCCCCCAGCCTGTGCTACTGCTCAGGATTACCCTCTCGCAGGTATAGGACTTCCTTCTCTACCTCATATGCTAGCCTTTTGTTACCAGATGTCCTTTTCTAGCCTCAGACAACAGCCTCTTTGGATGGAGAAAGCCTCCAGATCTTCTTCCTTTGTCTGTATTTCTCACGGGAAGCCTATCTCCAGAAATAACCATGAATGGCACAAGTAAAGATCAAACAATCTAAACGATGCTCTCCACTTCATAAAACTCAGCCACCTGAGCCTGAAGTGGTGGTGGGAAGACTCTACTTTCCATGACATCTGACTGTGGAGGTCCTCCAGGGACACCCTGGCCAAAGCTCCTGTGGTCAGAATCACAGTACTTAACAGTCTGCTTCTCTTGATCACCGCCACTGACAACCATCGCTCCTGTCAGCAAGGAAAGTGAATGTAGAGATAACAACTTTTCTGTAACTTTTAGTGTTCTTTGCACTGTTCATCATTCTTTCACAGAGGCAATAAAATCCAAACTTCTTCATAAGGATGCAATTATTGCATTGTAATCAATGTGAGTTTAACCCATCGCAACCTAAACCACGACAACACCTGCCTCTCTGTATTTGCAGAAGAGCAATCAGTTACACACCATGATTAGAACATTAAAAAATCATGCTAAGCAGTGCAGTTAAGTCCTAAAAGACCTTCTTTTTCACTCATTCTGCACTACCTTTAATTCACTTGCGACTTTTGCTCTAAGTTTTGGCATTAAAACTTACAGCAAACACAGGAAGAGCAACACAGTCTTCCATAAGCTCAGCAAAGTATAGCTTTATATTGTTAACTTGGGTGATAAAAAGGCCATGTCCACACAGAAAGGAACACAGAGGTACAATGGCAAGTAAGAGAACCCAAATAATACCCTGACCCAGCTTCTCCCAGGCCACCACAGGTGATCAGCTCAGAAGGGCTTATTTCCACAAACATGAAGGAACAGAAGAGGCTCAATGGCAGGTAGGTGATCTCCAATAAAGTATTCAGAAAAAGAGGGGCCCTGCTTTATCTCCTCCCAGAGCTGTCCCAAGAGTGCCATCAGCCGCATGGTCCAAATGTGAAACTCATCAGTATGAGTCAACGGGAGATGCTCTCTGGAGCACCTTTCAGACTGAGGGGAGTATTACTGCCTCGGAGGTACGGGGCACATTATGGGATGCTGGGAATATCTTTGTATGTTTACTGGAATAAACAAAGTCAGGGAAAGGGAGGGATCAAGGTGGTTTGAGGAGGAACAAACATAGGAAAGTAGAGGAAAAAAGGGATAAAAGGAGCTGATCACATGTAAATAGATGGATATTCAGTAAGCTTGTCTGACCATGTCCTACATCTGATCAGTGCAGCCTGTCCTGTCTTCTCATTAAACGCCAATGTAAACTGGAATCTGTTGAAAGATTGAGTAATATTTTTCCTTGCTTTTGCAATTTAATGTGAACAAGTGTTTCTGACAATGTGTGTTTGCAACTCCAATAGTCTATGCATCCCATATAAGAGTCTATGGAAGTAAGATAGATAAATCGATTCCTTGGTATCTTACCAACTGTTCAGCTTAGCATCTCTCATTTCCAGATACTCTTTTTCATGTGCAAAGAAATATATGGGATGGAAAAGATCTCAGAGTCAGTCACCTGCAACATCCCTGGCGTACCCCTCGCTGATAGCAGCTGAGATTGGAGTGGGATCCAACTCACTGCTGGGAAATACCTAAAACCTGGCTTTACTATATCCTTTCTTGAGAGTCCAATGCAGAGCTTCATCCTTTCCATGCCAAGTCATCAGCTCTGCAGATCCTTCTTCCAGGAAGAGCTGGGCAAAAAAAGGGTGAGGAGGTTGAAATGTTATCAGAGTTTTTGATAGTTGTGTACAGAACCAGTTTCTACCGAGTCTTCTCAAGGCACATTTGTCTTTCTGTGAAATGCCTGAAGGGTAGCTTCATGTTCTTCAGGGAATCTCACAAGTAGCATAGACAGCCACAATAAGTCAGCCCCCGCTCCTTATCTCTGCATATACCATTTAGACTGTGAGACCATATTAGAAGCTGAACTGGAGAACAGTTTTTGCTTTGCAAAATGACTAAAAATCTCTTATCTATATTGTTAGCTCTGTCTCCATGTGACTATGCATGTCTGTTTATTCGGGGGGGGGGTCAGAATACATTTCTATGTTTGGAAGGTGTTTTGCTTGTGGGCTTTGGGGTCTGCCCACACAAAAACATAATACACATTCATTTATTCAAGGGATATGTCATCTTCGGTTCAGATGATGTTGACTGTTCTTACAAATGAAAACTGTGGACAAATCCAATTATTGTGGTGGTATGAAAGGAATGGATGTGCAATGATCTAGACACAGGGTAGACTGCTACAGAAATATGAGTGTGGGTTAAAGTAAGAGTACAAACTGCTTGGGGACCAAGAATTATACTAGGGGTTTTTCCTGGAAAGAGGCAGCTGAGCCTTTCTAATGTGGGCTTGTGGTAATCAAGCAACCATGCACAAAGAAGCCATCTACTACGTCTTCTCCAAGTCCATCCTTATCCTCCTGGGATCCCATCCTGGAGGCAAAATTCCTTCATCTCCTTTTCACTTCCCTGCCCTTACTTCCCTTTCTCTCCCACCTTCTTCCCTAACTCAGGGTTGAGTTTCAGGATTCAATGTTTCCTGCAGTTTCCTTTCAGCATTAACTAAAGTGATCAAATAAATTTGTAAAACTCAGATGAAAAGCAAGCTAGTTATTTTAGCAATAGATATTCCCCAGACACACAAAATAAAAAGCAGGCATAAATAAATAAGCAATCTAAAACAAAGCTAGCCAGGTGGTTAAATAGTAAGGCAAACTAGATTAGAGAAAGTAAGAAAACCATCATGAAAAGCGCTTACAACTGAAAAAAAATCACAAAAAAAGAAGGGAAAAAAACACAACAGTGGCAGTAACCAATATAAAAATCAAGCACCATAACCCCCCAAAGTGGAGCATCCTTGCTGCAGTAACAATGGGATGGTTGAGTTCAGGCTTCTGAGAGGAGGGAATAAAGCAAATAGCGGGATGATAACACTGGACTGCTTCAGCTTGTTCAGGGTCCTTCTCGGAAGGATTCCATGTGTCACAGACAAAACAGTCTTATCTTGAGGAATTTTACTTCCTTTCATTTATTGCCTAGTAACATAAATGTTTAATTCTGATTTAGATACTGAGAAACAAAGAAGACATAGACTACTAAGCAAACACTTAGGGAAACACCCTTCCCCAAGTTCAAACTGAGTCCAACACCTCTCCTCCCCCCTTGTCATCTCGGTGTTTCTTGTTTCCACCACATAGTATACTTTGTCCTTCCCAATTCCTTTGGTGAGGCTAGGGGTTGAGATCATGTACGTCATAGTTTCTTTCTGTTGTGCCTTGCTTCTTGTTCATTTTCTCTACTGCTCCTTGCTGCTTATTTCTTCTGGTCTGGCATGGGTTTCTCCACAGGCCACAGTCCCTTCAGGGGTTTTACCTGCTCTTGCATGGGAAAGTGGCTCCTCCATGGGCCACTCTCCTTTTGGGAGCATGTGTTCCTCCATGGGATGCACCCACTTCAAGGGTTGTACTTGCTCTGGCACGGACTGCCTCTTTCCAACAGAGCAGCTCCAGTCATCTCCCCAATGATGTCCCCTTCCACATGTCTTTTTTGTGTGTGTCTCCACTCATGTCTTTCCTTTTCTGTCTTTTGTGTGTCCTCATGTGTGTACTCATGTATCTCCTCCTGTGTCTCCTCTCAGGTCTCTGTCGCAGGTGAATTATTAAGAGAAATCATCATTGTGGGGTTAGCTAAAAGGATTTTATTAATGATTATACAATGATCAAATGGTAATTAAACTATGATTGAAAGAAAATTAAATGGTAATCAAATGGTGATTAGGTAATAATTGAATGGTAATTAAACAGTGATTTGACAATGATTTGACAATGATAATTTAGATGATAATTTAGACCGTGATTAGATCGCAGTGAAACACTACTACTTACTATACTTATAAGAATTAAGCTATAGCTGGATATATAAATGTCACTAGCATACAATATACTTTTAGGCCTAATGTAAAATGTTGCTTACCTCATTACAGATATCAGATGCCACGTAAGGGATCTCTCAACCTCGAGGAATAACCTTGAGAGGTGTCCCTGCTCAAGGAGATCACCACCATGCAGCCTGCTGCCATACAGGAGAGCTCAGTGGGCTTGGGGGGCCACAGATATTTGTAGTATAAAGTGATTGACTCGTAGTCAAACCCCCCTTTGGTGTATGTGCAGGAGTGCAGCTGCAGCAGTTACAGTTTTGTCTAGTCCCAGCTCAGGCTGGTACTGTTAGCTCCTGATAAGACATGGCTTAGATTCCTTAGTTCCTGAGAAGATATGGCCTAGCACGGTTCTCATAGTTTGCATAGGAGGGCTGATTTCAGTCAGGTCTACTTGTCGGTGACACCTGAACCAAAGTACCGTTCACTCAGTCAGAATGGGTGCATCTGTCATAGTCTCCTTTTTGTTTCCTTTACCCCTAGCAGCTAATGACCTCTCTTAAATATATTTGAGAAGAGATGCCATATGCTCCTCTGATTGGTTGAAGTTTTGACACCTGGTGGGTTGGGTTTATCTGTTTCAGCACCATCTGGAACCAGTAGTGACAGGCGCAGAGCAGTACATGTCCTCCTTCCTCAAAGGACACCCCTGCAGCACCTTGCTAGTGAAACCCTGAAATTTATGCCCGATAAACCATGAGAGACTGTTCTGAAGAGAAGAGAGGTCCAGGAGAACTGGTTGATTTTCAAGAACCATCTCCTCCAAGCTCAAGAACCCATTACAGGGTTCATCCCCATGTACGGGAAGCCAAGCAAAGGTGGCAGAAGGCCTACATGAATGAACAAGGAGCTCCTGACAAAACTCAGACATAAAAAGGAAATATACAAGTACTGGAAGCAGAGTTGAGTCACCTGAGAAGAATAAAGAGACTCCATCAAAGCACACAGGCATGGCGATGGGAAAGCCAAAGCCCACCTAGAGATGAATCTGCACAGGATGGGAAAGGCAACAAGAAAAGCTTCTACGGGTATGTCAACACCAAAAGGAAGACAGGCGGAAATGGTGCTGCTGCTAAATGGGAATGGGACTTGGTGACAATGGGCACAGAAAAGGCTAAGGTACTCAATGCCACCTTTGTTGCATTCTTTATTGATAAGATTTACCCTCAGGAATTCCAGGCTCCTGAGGTCAGTCGGAAAGTCCAGAGCAAGGAAGACCAAGGTCCTCCTTAGCTGATGAGGATCAGGTTGAAAGAACATATAAACAAACTGGATACATACAAGTCTTTCTGACCTGACAGGATGCACCCACAAGTGCTGAGGGATCTGAGCAATGCCATGTGAGCACTCTCTTGATTATCTTTGCAAGTTGATGATCCAGGCAGGTTCATGAGAACTGGAAAAAGTAAACGTCACTCTTATCTTCAAGAAGGGCAAGAATGAGGATATGGGGAATGACAGGCTGGTCACCTCAGTCCCTGAGAAGATGATGGAAAAAAGGATCCAGGGAAACTTTTCAGGTGTAGGAAGGACAAGATGATTGGGAGTAGTCAGCATGGATGTAAGAAGGAGAAATTGTGTTTAACCAATATGATAGCCTTCTGCAATGAGATGACTGGCTTGGTGGAGGAGGGGAAAGCAGTGAATGTTGTTTCTCTTGATCTTAGGAAATCAGTGCTGTCTCCCATAATATTCTCATAGAGAAACTGATTACATATGGGCTAGATGAATGGACAATGAGTTGGACTGAAAACTGGTTGAACTGCTGGTCTCAAAGAATTGTGGTCAGCAGCATAAAGTCCAGCTGGAGGCCATTACTACCTCAGTGATCAAAGTCTGATGCCGTTTCACATCTTCATGAACAACTTTGATGAAGGGACAGAGTGCACCCTCAGTGAGCCTGCAGATGATACAAAACTGGGAGGAATTGTTGTGCTACCATTCAGAAGAATCTCAACAGGATGGAGAACTAGGCAGACAGGAAACTCATGAAGTTAAGTGAAGGGGAATACAAAGTCATGAACATAGAAAGGAATAAGCCCAGGCACCAATACATGTGGGGGACCAACCAATTGGAAAGCAACTTGGCAGAAGGACCCGGAGGTCCTGATGGACAACAAGGTGAACATGAGCCAGCAAAGTGCCCTTGTAGCAAAGAAGGCCAAAAGCTTCCAGGACTGCATTAGAAGGAGTGTTTCCTGCAGGCTGAGGGAGGTGATTCTTTTTCCCCTCTGCTCAACACCAGTGAGGCCACAGCTGGAGTGCTGTGTCTAGTTCTAGGCTCCCCAGTACAAGAGAGACAGGACATACTGGAGAGAGTCGAGGGAAGGGCCACAAAGATCATTAAGGAATTGGAGCATCTGTCATAGGAGGAGAGGCTGAGAGAACTGGATTATTCAGCCTGGAGGAAAGGTGGCTCAGGGGGATCTTGTCTATATAAATACCTGATGGAGGGGAGTAAAGAGGATCAAACCAGACTCTTCTGAGTGCTACCCAGGGACAGGACAAGAGGAAATGTGCACAAACCGATATACAGGAAATTCCACTTAAACATAAAAAAAGAGTGGCTGAGCACTGGAACAGGTTGCCCAGAGACATTGTGGAGTCTCCATACTCAAAACTCAACTAGACATGGTCCTTAGGGGACCTGCTTTAGCTGACCCTGCTTCGAGCAGGGGGTTGGGACTTGACAATCTTCTAACATCCCTTCCACCCTCATCCATTCTGTGATTCTGTGTTTCTGGGACAAACATCACCACTCCTCCCCCTGCACCGCCCTTCCAAATTTTAGCAGATCCAAACAGAAAAAGAAGCAATGATACCAAGCAAAATTAACCTCTGAAGAATTTGTGCATCACAGACTCATTTTGCTAGAGCATGAAAATATTAGAGATACAAATAATTTTAGGTCCAAAATAGTCCTGATATGTAAGAAAAAATTAAACTGACAGTTAATTGTGTTTGGGACAGCTGGTTCTTGACATTCTTAAGAAAATATCCTACCTTAAATCTCTAGAAGTTTATTAAAAATGTATCTGGAATCAAGTAATTTGAGTTAATAGGGCTCTTACAATCCAAATCGATCCATTTTCAGCATCACCAAGTATGGGCAGTGTTTCAGTAAGAGAGTTGTGTGGTAAACCTTCATCTACCATAAAAGTGATGCTGACAATGCTATTTTTAATTTATGGCAATTGCTGTGTGGTTTGATTATCCAGCAATAAAAAAGCAGAGGAAGACAAAATGCAGCATTCAAAAGACATCAAAGAAGGGGCATCACCTGACACTGAAATGAAAACACAAATGTTTTTGTATGACTATTCATCACTGTGTGGACTAGGTATCACAGTGGTTGAAGAGGACTGAACCACCCAACACAAACTGACTTCCTCAAAAGCCTGAAGGTGCAACATGCTCCACTGCCTCACAACATCATCTTCCCACAGACAACTGCATCCTGAAGAACACATTTGATGTTGATTGTGATTCAAGCTATGGGACAATCACTATATGCCATGCCAGTTTTTCTTGCACTCAAATATGGATGTTGGGTTCAAGACCATTTGATTTCGAACATATAAGTGTCAACACCAGTTCAGCAGATAGGTTTTTACCTGCCACAGTTTAGAAGTTTCCACTTAAGTTACTCATTGTGTCCCCTTTGTATCTATTACAGAGAAACAAGTGGTTCTAAGAAGAAATTTGTCACTTCCCAAGGTATTTTAGACAGACAAAATAGCTCAGACAATCGCATTTGGGGCATGACTCTCTCTCCAGAACATTCAGATGACTGCCTCAAATGCAGCCCCTGGAAGCTGGGTGAGAAGACTCTAACACCATGTGGCTGGAAGACAGCTCCAGTTTTCCCTGACCAGCGACACAGATCATGACCCTACACTCTACTACTGAGCATCATCATTGAAATGGGCCCCTCTATCTTCATCTCAACTCGCAGCAAACAATGCCCCTTTATCCACCACCTCAATCTAGTATTACAATTTGCACCCTCTTCACCCCTTTTCCACATCTGTTTCTTCTTCAGCTCAATGATTTAAGAGATCTTGCATTAATTCTCTCTTGAACTGCATGATTAATGTTTTTCTCCACGGCCCAGATCATGATCTCCTTGTCTTTGCCTATAACAGGTGCAGTTTATTCCCATTCATTTTCTCTTCAAGGACCACTTCAAAGAACATTTTCTGAGTTTCTGACAATACCAATTTACCTCGCTGTCACAGGAAATTTAAGTTAATGCATTCATTCTTCAACACCTTCATGGGCTATAGATTGCTGTGGGAGATGGGAGCTGCAGAGTCTCCATTACTGTTAAACATTAAGGAGGCCTTAGAGCTTGCCTGGAATCACCCAGACAACTAACAGCTTCAGGGAAGACAGCAGGACCCACCCACTCTTGGGTATTTCCAGCGGAGGCCTCTTTATGCCACGGTCAGCAGCTAGAGGTCCCCCTCCCATCCCCTTTTTTGTGTATGTTTGTTAACCCTCACTGCCAACTTTCGATACCACCTTGGCAGATGATCACTGACAGTTTTGCACCCTTTCCCCTTGCTGTCCCTTTCACTTGGTAGATCAATCCTGTACTAGCTCACAATTGCCTTATCGTGTTCCTGCACATGTAATTTTTTACTTTTTTCAGGATGTTAATAAATTTTCCTTCCTTCCTGCCCTCTTCCAACTTGACAGCAGTTAGAGAGCAGTATTAAATCATGTTTCCTTGGTACACCACCTGCGTCCATCTGTACCCTTTTTTTTTACAAAGCTGTTAACATGAGGTTAGCTTAGAGTTACTACCTCAGGCTAAGTGAACCATAGCATGTCCATTTTCAAGGATTGTTCTGTTTATACACTATCCAGGGGCAGGGTGGGGAATACTCATACACTTACCCTAGTGCAAATGCCAAGTGATTAATGTTTCAATTAAAGGTAATTTTCTTGTATCATGTGGCTGTGTTTACATCCTTGCATTGCAAAGTTATCTTTTATAGCATCTTCAGTAACAGTCAGACAATATCTAGCCACCACAGCTCTGCTTCCTTAGTAATCAGTGAAGTGTCCAGCCTACACATGAGGAATGTATTCAAACCAAATTTATCTTTGCCTGCATATTATGCTTCACACATGTCTTTAGGTGCAGGTGGCACTAAGGGTACAGAACTTGTCCATCATGCAGGATTTGATCAATCCACTTTGCATCATCCAGAGCAAAATCCTTATTTAGCAAGTCCTCCTATGGAACAATATATCTCTACCTAATAAAGAGCGATAATTTCTTTTTCATTTTTAAAGATACCAAAAGCATTATAAAGACTTCCCGAGGCACCAAATGACCATCAGCACTGGCCCATCCAGAAAGATAACAACTCTAAAACCCCAGATTGAGTGTATTCCTCTTCTTCCTAGGCAATACAAAAATAGTTCCAAGAGAAAAAAAAAAAAAAAAAACAAAAAAACAGAACACTTCTGCAACTCTGAAGAGTTGCGCTAAGTGCTGTAGAATGATACTCAAACAACTTTTGCTTTTTCATTAGACTAAAATATGAGGCTTCCCAGAGTGACATTATAATCCTTCATCATAATCCTACAGGTCCCAAGCAGGTTCAAATCCCCTTTTTTGGCCCAGCTCCAGGTCCTTATTTTAAAGTCTATGTGATTTCTTCACGTAATACATAGGGTATATGACTACCTGTCTCATATGAAATACTGTACAGTAAAAGGGAAGGAAGAGGCACTTCTTGTAACTAAGTATATCACTGTGTTGAGAACTTGGAGTAGCACAGTAACACAAATACTGTAAGGTCTCATACAAAAACCTGAGACTGTAAAAGGAACAATATATTTTGAGGAAGAAAGGAAAAAGGGAATGTGTTGAAGAAGAGAACTGCAGAATTCCTATGAGCATTTATTCTGGAAGTATATTGCTTACTGAGCTAATAGAAGAGAAAAGGGTTTTAAAAGCTTTGGCCTGGGTCAAGTTGTTCGAAATCACTCTACTATGAAATTATTGTTTTCTCCCCTTACGATTTTGGAAACAATGGTGACTTTGGAGCACTTTCATGGCAGTCCATGTATGGATCCTTTGGACAAACCACTGGCATTTTATTCCCTGATTTTATATACCTTTAGAGTGTGGTGAGAAAAGTGGGTTTATTTGACTATGTGCAAACAGTGTGGCAACAGACAAGCTCGTATTTGGAACTGGGATCACTTTTTCAGTTGAGCCAAGTAAGTTCCACTTGTTTTACTACTAATGTATTTCTTAAGTTTGTGGTGGGGTAGACAAAGGTATTCTGTGATGTGACAGGATAAGGAGGAATTTCTGCTGCCTCGGATCTCTTGAACATGCATTCTCCAACCAGGTGTTTTGAGTCCTCAGCTCATATTTAGTTAACAAAGCTTTTCAGGAACAACAAGGATAGTTTCCTAGCTATGTGCATCAGCATCACAGATCCTCACCCCCTCCGATAGCCACACTGCTAAATTTGAGACTGTTTTTTATACCCAGTGGGGATGGTGTCTTAGTCCAGTTCAGTATGAGGTGAAAGTACTTGCTTGTTTTCTTTTGTGTAACACTAAGGTGTGTGGAAAGGAAAAAGGGTGATGTAAAGAGTTTCAGGAGAAAGTAGTTCCTATGGAAAGACAGGGCATATTAGTTTTTGTAGCAACTGCTGGAAATGTGAGCAAGCCTTTGATATTTAGAAATGGCACTCTTCTAAACATGGTCTTTGTAAGAATGGATCATCTTCCCCAGCTTTTGTGTGACAGCATGAAAGTTAGGGCAATAGGTGAGTTTGTTGGGTTGATTTTTATTGTCCTAAAACATTCAGTTGCATACCACCACATGAACACACACACTCCCCAGACAGGCATGGGACTCTCTTAGGTGCTAGCTCACATCTACAAGCCCCATACAGCTATACAGCTGCCTTTAAATCTTTATGGCATCTTACATGCCTATTTTGGGGTAGATGAATGCAGCTCCAGTTCCTGTGGGAGTAGGGAATCCAAAGATGCTATTTTGAAAACATCATTTGCAAAAGTAGGACAGCAAGATACTGCCAGCTTTCATCAGCCCAACCTCAAGCTCCACTAATATAAATTTGCCAGTTATCAGTACAAAAGGTATTCCACCATGAACAATCAACCAACAAAAGGTGTTGGTGGGTGAAAGTCTAAGTAATGGTATTGCCTTTTCAGACAAACACAGCAGCCCTAATGTTTAGTTTCTACACAGAAAGTATCTTGCATGCTTTTTAAAACTAACTGAATTTCAGACCTGTTATATCAGTAATTGCTGTGTCATGACTCCTGTTCTTCAGGAAAGAGGGAAAAAAGTCTTTCCCCAAACAGTAGGCTGTAGAAACTACTGGTTCCTCCAAAGACAAGAACAGATTTTCCAGGTTTCTAGAATGCTGGTATCCTGACTCTTTTTGACACCTTTTTTTTTCCCATGGAAGATATCAAAAGGACTTAAAAGAGCTAAGAACACCACAGGAGCTGGACCTCCTAAGAATCTCCAAGCACAAGAGACATAGAAAACATCCTTTAATCACTACACAGTTTTTGAGACATCTCCTCCTGAGAATTCAGTAAGAGAATAGCTAAGGAATTACTTGGTTCATTCCCTGTATACTTCTCACTGGAGGAAGCCAAGATCCACAAGAGGATGGAATATGTAGCCAATTCTGTGATTTTGTAAGATTAAGAGGAAAAAGAAGTATGATTGTTTGCATAAGTATATTAACTGCTTTTTGTGTGCAATATAAATATAATCGCTCCACACACACACACCCCCCAGTACAAAAGGGCCCTAACGATCTACAAGAGACCTGTTTCTTTTGGAAGGGACAGCCAGAGAGAAGACAGAATAAATGGTGTATTTGGAATGGCACTAAACTCCTCTGTTAGACACCCCAGCGTTGTTCTTTAGGATGGCTCAGCATTATGCAGTGAAATGGTCTCATGATTTGGAAACCTCTCCAGAGCTCACATAACTCTATTCACTTGTTAAGAGAGGTTTATATGCCTGGGTCAAGTTCCCCATAGAAATATAACAGAAACTTTCAAAGAACAGAATTTGGAAAGAAAACCTCCTTAGAACTGAACATTTGTTAATGAAAGATTTAACCTCATCTTCCATTTTAGCAACATTATTTTGTATCTGCAAGTAACCCCACTCATTGGAACAGCTTTCTTCTCTCCCTATGTGCTATGGTTAAGCTTTTTAGCCTTATCAGGTAAGGATTTTTGGGTAATAAAAATAGGATCTTTTAATACATGTCATGTTACAAGCATATAAGGCTACCCTTGAAGTAAATATTCTTCTTAGTGTCTAAATTGTTGTGAATTCAAAATTAATATGATCATTTGTGTTGTATTCTTAAAGTTCCCTTCCACATTTCAAGGTCCCTCACTTAAAGGAATTCACTTTTTTATATATATATGAGTTCTGGTAAGAAAAAAAAAGCTTAGGAGCCCAAGGGATTAGAAGCTCCAATGAAAATCCCACCCTTATACTCCCTTTCTGTCTTTGATCTGCTCTTTGGGAAACAGGAGGAAGAAATAAACACAGAAAGACACTCAGCTCTCAGGGGGCAGACGTGGTTGGATATATCTGAACTATAGATGATTTAACGCTCAGAAAAGTATACAGAAAAAAAAGTAATCCCAAAATGATGCTTCTTTTTCAGAAAGTCAAGAAGAATCTGCCCCAGAAGTCATTGTGCTTAGATCAAAGGAACCCAAACAATATGACAACAAACTGAACATGGCTTGTTTGGCAAGGACTTTCTACCCTAAGAACATCAGCCTTGATGTGCCCAAGAGTGACATTGTATATGAACTGAAGGCTCCTCTTGTCACATCTGAAGGGATGTATAGTACCATGAAGGTAGTTGAAGTGGAACCAGAGGCAGAGATGACCTGCAAGGCTATGCACAAGGGGAATAAGACTACAGCCAGCATAATTCTGCCAGGTACAGTGTTGTGGTCCAAATGCAACATGATTCTGGGAGATGCATCTTCCAAGATTTTTTCTTGCCCTTTGACAACCTAGCAAGAACAAGTAAGTAAAGTCCGAAAGATATTTAGGCTCTTAGTTAGGTGAAGACGAGATATTCAAAATCACCTAGCATACATGAACTTTAATTCAACTATTTAAGCACCTGGAGTTTTCTTCCCAAAAAACAAACAAACAAACAAACACCCTAACACCCCCCGTGCCCCCCCTCCACTCCCCCACC
>NW_009199628.1:603-1287 GCF_000690835.1 Fulmarus glacialis | reverse complement strand
GGCTGGAGAAATGGGCTGACAGGAACATTATGAAATTCAAAAAAGGGAATTGTAAAGTCCTGCATCTGGGGAACAACCCCAGGTACCAGTACATGCTGGAGGCCGCACAGCTGGAAAGGCAGAAAAGGACCTGGGGATCCTGGTGGACACCAAGCTGAACATGAGCCACCAATGTCCCCTTTTGTCAAAGGCAGCTAATTGTACCCTTGCCTGCATTAGGAAAAGAATTGCCAGAAGGTCGAGGGAGTTGATCCTTCCCCTCTACTCAGCATTGGTGAGGCCACACCTGAAGTGTCTAGTTCTAAGTTCCTCAGTACAAGAAAGACAGGCAGGAGACACTCCAGCGAAGGACCACGAAGATGATTAAGAGTCTGGAGCATCTATCCAATGATGAAAGGCTGAGAGAGCTGGTACTGTTCATCCTGGAGAAGAGAAGGCTCAGGGGGGGAATCTCATCAATGTGTACAAATACTTGAAGAGAGGGTGCAAAGATGACAGAGACAGGCACTTTCAGTGGTGCCCAGTGACAGGATAAGAGGCAATGGGGACAGGGTGAAACACAGGAGCTCACGTGTGAACATCTGGAAACACTTTTTCACTGTGAGGGTGTCCTGGTTCCGTCTGGGACAGAGTTAACTTTCTTCCCAGTAGTTTGGGGGGTGTGCTGTGTTTTGGGCTTGGTAT
>NW_009199628.1:0-249 GCF_000690835.1 Fulmarus glacialis | reverse complement strand
TGTTCTTATCTCAACCCGGGAGTTTTCCTACTTGTGCCCTCCCAATTCTCTCCCCCATCCCACCGGAGGTGGGGGTGAGCGAGCGGCTGCATGTGGTTTATTTGCTGGCTGGGGTTAAACCACGACAGTCCTTTTTGGCGCCCAATGTGGGGCAGCGAGGGGTTGAGATAACAACAGATTAATTAAGGAATTTATATCTGTTAGCATGTTAATTTTGTTCTGCACAATGCTCCTGTTTTTACTGTACCT
>NW_009199627.1:44264-46464 GCF_000690835.1 Fulmarus glacialis | reverse complement strand
CCGGCGCGATCGTCCGTTCCGGAGCCCTTCGCCTCGGTGGTATCCTTATCCTTTCTCTTATTTTTGTCTCAGCAGAGGAAATACTGCCAGTGCAGTCATGTTGTAGAAATTGCGCCTATTAATTCATAACAGACTTGGAAATAAACAGTTGTATTTGTTGGATGTCTGGACAGCTGAAGTTCAACTAAGTGATCTTTGCTTTGGGCCACTTTCCAAGCTTGCTGGCTGGGACCTGTGTTTCTGGCTTACAGCCAGAACTTAACATGCAGCAAAAATGCTCCAAATGTCAGATGCTTCTAGGAAGTGTGGAAGATGAACTCTGTTCCTCTTGCTCTCAGAATGAGTATGTTCTAGCTTGTTTCCTCTCTTCGTAAATCCTACTTGCCTGACAGACATACATCAGAGGAAGAACAATCCAAAAGAGATAGTGAGGTAATAGACAGCTAAACTCAGTCATACTTTGTCCCACATGAGTATTACTGACTGGTCCAGAATTTACAAGATGGGAAGTCAAGCCTCTTTCCAGTGAACATGCCCGGAAAATTCTGAAGTAAAAGATTAATCTGGCAGTAATCTTTTCATAGACTAAGGTTCGGAAATTATATATTTCTTAAGGTTAGCATATTATCTAACAAAAAGTGTTGAGCAATAACCTATTCTTGGGGAAAGACAAAATCAGAAGTGTGAGTGAACTTTGGGACGAGCTGAGGGAGGTGTCTCGTTCAGAGTAAACAAAACTCTCAAAATATTTTAAGTGCAGAATTATTTCACCCTCTCTGTATGATGGAGGGTATATGTACTTGAGATAAGTACATATACTTGTCTTGAAATGCCAAAAATATTTCAAGAGCTTTCAATTTTCCTTGAGGAAGAAGTCTTCATCATAATAGTGGTGCAGCATTGCATACGCACTGGGGATTTGTTATTTTAGTCAAAATCTTATCTATGAAATCTTCACTCAGAATTCCGTTAGAACAGAAATCACATACTGGTATCCAGCGTATGTTTCAGTATATGTTGGAATGTTTCTCTGTGTGCTGGGAGGAAATTCTCTGCCAGAATTATCACTGTTGGCTTCTTGCATCTTTTTTGTAGCGATGGGATGGAATTAGTGTGATTATTAACTTCTCATAGCCTCTAGGCAACACACAGGAAATAATATGATAGAATTTGGCTGCTTTAAATCATCTGTCTCCTTTTCTTTTTCTCTTTTTTTAAGTGGCTGGTTAAAAATAGCCTTGTTCTTAAAGGCAATTATTATGCTTCTAAAAGTCTTTATATCTACTATAAAATATTTCTTGGAATTAGAATTTTTGGTTTTAGTCCAGTGCCACTGGTAGTTTATTGCCAGATTTGAAATGTATGATTTTATCGTTTGCTTTGTGTCTTCTCTTTTCTGCCATATGGGGAAGCTCTTACCTGCTGCAGATGGAGAAACCAGAATGGCAATCTAATCTATTTTTCAGAGCACTACCCTTAAGATACATACCAGATCATTTTTTTTCCTCCTTTCTATTTTTTGCTTTTAGTCATCTTTAACAGTGGGGTAAATGAAATAGTATGTTTCAGATATTGCAGCCTTTCGGTACTTAAAGGGGGCTTATAAGAAAGGTGGGGACAAACTTTTTAGCAGGGCCCATTGCGACAGAACAGGGGGTAATGGTTTTAAACTAAAAGAGGGTACATTTAGACTAGATATAAGGAAGAAATTTTTTACAATGAGAGTGGTGAAACACTGGAACAGGTTGCCTGGAGAGATGGTAGATGCCCCATCCCTGAAAACAGTCAAGGTCAAGTTAGATGGGGCTCTGAGCAACCTGATCTAGTTGAAGATGTCCCTGCTCCTTGAAGAAGGGTTGGACTAGATGACCTTTAAAGGTCCCTTCCGATCCAAACTATTCTATGATTCTATGGTATCACTGATGTTTTTTTTCCTTTGGGTCATGCTGCAGTAAGATAGATGCAAAACCTTTCAGGTCAACTTGGGATCCAGGTGCCCGAACATCAACATTAATGTCATTTTTAGATTGTTTAAGGTATCCTGCTTGCCATCAAACTGTGACTCATGTCTGCCAGTCCCATGTAGATGTCTTGGATAACCTAAGCCATAAAGAATACTAGATACTAATATCCAAACCAGGTGAAGCCCTTTTTCCAACAGACACTTTGAAGTTTTTGGTTCAAAAAAGTCTTTAATGGT
>NW_009199627.1:24160-44239 GCF_000690835.1 Fulmarus glacialis | reverse complement strand
CCCGTGTAAGATGTGATAGTCACTGTAACCCAGTCAAAAAATTGCAGGATTTCATATCTCAGCTTCTTTTTAGGGAGGTACAGAAACAGGCCACAAGAAATTTATCTTTATTTGACTGTTGTGTTAGGATAGTGTGAGAAAGGCAATGACATTTGCATGAAGATAATAGCAGATATCCAGGAAACTGAAACTAATGTCCTCATCCTAAGAAGAAAGAAGAGTATTACAGCCAAGATGCATGGGAATGTGTCATTCTTGAAAAATGATTGAAGGCCTTTAGTTTTGGGGCACTATTGGAACTCTGATGAATTACTTTATTTTTAATCAAATAAGATTCCTGATCTGTAAGATTGTGTGAGTCAAAAGCAGGTTTGTTTTCTGGAATTTACTGCAGAATTTTTCTGCAAGCAAAGTTATTTTTTTAATCTTATTTTTTTTCCAAGCTTCTTAATTGCAGAAAGCAAGAGTTCGTTGTCTGGAAACTAGGTTATAGATCTGTACAACTCAAAAAAAAAAAACAAACAAAAAACCCAAACAAAAAACAAAAAAACCCCAAACCCAAGCAAAAAAAAACAAATTAAGAATAGAGTAGCAAAGAATGACCTGCCTGCCTCAAAGTTTTCCTTAGTCTCACTCAGTGCCTTTAATAAAAGACATTTGCTTAAAAAAAAAAAAAAGAAAAGGTATGTCCTCTTCTAGAATGTATTATGATTCTCTCAACTGGAGAGAAAGCAGAGGAGGTTGTTCTGGGGAAGAAAGTTCAAATCTAACATCCGTGAGATGCTGAATTTAGATCATCTCTTTACCAGGTGCTCCTAACTGGTCCTTTGGTTCCTAATCAGCATTTACTTGAGCTAGTAAAGTTCGTAGTCAAATAATTTATTTTCTATTAACCCTTTTAGGGAGTTACTAAAACCAGTTGGAACAGGTATTTCATTTGACTTCTTATTAACCTTTGGCAGCTTGATTAAGTTTCATAAACATGACATTTTGAGAGAAATGAGATTATAGATATTTCTTGTCTCAGTGTATCACAGGAACTTGTGATGTAAGTGTGTGGTAGGTTGACCCTGGCTGGATGCCAGGTGCCCACCAAAGCTTCTCTATCACTCCCCTCCTCAGCTGGACAGGGGAGAGAAAATACAGCGAAAGGGTTGAGATAAGGGCAGGGAGAGATCACTCAGCAATTACCGTCACTCAGCAAACCAGACTCGACTTGGGGAAATTAGTTTAATTTATTACGAATCAAAATCAGAGTAGGGTAATGAGAAAATAAAAACTAAATCTTAAAACACCTTCCCCCCACCCCTTCCTTCTTCCCAGCCTCAACTTCACTCCCAAATTTCTCTACCTCCTCCCTGCCCAGCGGCACAGGGGGACGAGGAATGGGGGTTGCGGTCAGTTCATCACACATTGTCTCTGCTGCTGCTTCCTCCTCCGGGGGAGGGCTCCTCACACTCTTCCCCTGCTCCAGCGTGGGGTCCCTCCCATGGGAGACAGTCCTTCACAACCTTCTCCAGCATGAGGCCTTCCCACAGGCTGCAGTTCTTCACGAACTGCTCCAGTGTGGGTCCCTTTCATGGGGGGCAGTCTTTCAGGAACAGACTGCTCCAGCATGGGTCCCCCATGGGGTCACAAGTCCTGCCAGCAAACCTGCTCCAGCGTGGGCTCCTCTCTCCACAGGTCCACAGGTCCTGCCAGGAGCCTGCTCCAGTGCAGGCTTTCCACGGGGTCACAGCCTCCTTTGGACATCCATTTGCTTCGGCATGGTGTCCTCCATGGGCTGCAGGTGGATATCTGTTCCACTGTTAACCTCCATGGACTGCAGGGGGACAGCCTGCCTGGTCTTCACCACGGGCTGCAGGGGAATTTCTGCTCCGGTGCTTGGAGCACCTCCTTCCCCTCCTCCTTCACTGACCCTGGTGTCTGCAGAGTTGTTTCTCTCACATATTCTCACTCCTACCTCTTCTGATGGCTGCTGGTGTTGTGCAGATTTTTTGTTTTGTTTTGTTTTGTTTTTTACCCCTTCTTGAATATGTTATCACAGAGGCGCTACCACCATTGCTGATGGGCTCAGCCTTGGCCAGTGGCAGGTTCGTCTTGGAGCCGGCTGGCATTGGCTCTATCAGACAGAGGGGAGGCTTCTAGCAGATTCTCACAGAAGCCACCCCTGTAGCCCCCCAGCTACCAAAACCTTGCTATGCAAACACGATACAATGTGAATCAAATTACGGGGAAAAAGTCTCTTCAGTTTCTTTCTTTGAGATTTGATTGCAGTTTAAAATCTTGCATGGGCAGTGTCCAGAGATACAATAGGAAATGAGTCCTAAATTGTTGTTACGGTGCAGCAAGGGCAGCCTGCTCGAAGAGGAGGGATGACCCAGGAGATGAGTGTGACCCCAGGCTGGGCAGTGCCCTCACTGATGGGGTGCCATCCCACGGGGTCTGAGCACAGTGGCAGAGCCAGATGTTAACAGGGTCCATGGGCAGCTCCAGAGGCAGCAGAGTAGTGAATCAGGTTCAGAGTCCAACTAGGACTCCAGTCAGGAGCAAAAGGAGAAGGAGTCAGAGACAGGGCTGAAGACAAGGCTATAGTGTGGGTCCAAAATCTATCCAGGAGATGGGACCAAACACAGGACTGGAGAAAGCTACAACATACATACGAAGGATCCATCCAGGAGGCACGGCCAGAGACAAAACTGGAGACAGGTACCTGTGATACAGCTCAGGCCAGGACTTGGTGCCTGAGCTGAAATGGGGCTCGTTGGCACATGGGCAACGGTGGTGTGAATCTCTAAGTGAGGCTGGTCAGGGCCACTGAAGCCTATTGGTGCCCTGAGGACCCTGACATTAATATTCTGATAGGCGCTTACTTGCTTCCCTAATGAAATAACTGCTTTAATTTGTTGCTCTGTAGATTACGTGAATGAGAGGGTGGGAAAGTGTAGCCAACTTAACAATTTCAAGATGCATGTGCTGTTTTACAGGTTGTCAGTGTTAGTATAATTCCATGAGAGAGAATATTTCATGAGAGTGTGGCTTTGCCTTTTTCAACACATGTTGCCACAGTGATGTGTTGGGTGCTGAATCAAAGCATAAATAGTACAATCAAGACAAATACAGGATACAAGTGATATAGCCTGAGAATTTAAAGAATTAGGAGCTCTATCTGCAAATGTTTGGTTTTGATGTGCCTCAGAATTACTTGGTTTATTTCTAGATCTTGGCTTCAAGTACTAAGATGAAATGCAATCACTCAATGTTTGGGTTTATATGTAATATGAATTTCTGTCGTTCCCCCTTTCAATTAAATTTACCTAGTTTTGCCAAAACTTTGTGACAATGTGGACTTTCACAATGGCTAACATAACTGAAACTATCTCGCTCTGGAAACCTGTATTTAGCATTTACTTAGTGACTGAAAAATGAAAACAAAGAACTGTCGGTGGGAGAGAGAGAAATGGAAACTTGAATATATTGGGGTGGGGGGGCTAAAATGAGATGCTTGACAGTCTTGACAATTTCTGTATCATGGTAACCTGAAGTTCTCATCTTCTGTGCTAGCAGCTCTCTAGAGCTGTTGAACTTGTTAATTGTTACACTGAATTTATTCTGGGTGAGCAGGGAATGTCGCCATACAAGAGAAGCTGATGTGACTGAGCAGGCATTACACTGAGGTGTATACCATTGTACTAACACAGGATGTGAATTTTGTATTATTTTTAAGTGAGGGAAGATATATTCAGAGAGTACTACTAAAAAAAAAAAAGTTAACTTCTGGGTTAAAAAAAAAAAAGAAACTTTTAGGTACACAAGTCTTTCATTAGTCTGAAAGAGAAGACCCAATCCTCAAGGAAAATGAAGGTTCAGAACAGCTGATACAAATTCAGTTTTCTTATGTTAACTCGTTTGTTGTAAAAGTTAGCTGCTATTATAGCATAAAGGAGATGATGTTATCTCTATTAGAGGGGACAAAAAGACAAACCTGCAGGTGGGAATTGTGAGGATTTCCTACCTAATAGGATCTTGTTACAGTGTAATTGTGCTTGTTTAGTGATTGTTGATGCAAGTTCCAGGCTACAGTAATATGTGACAACTACATAAATACCATTAGTAGAGGGATGATTTGTCTTTAGGTAATTTTTGTATGGGACAGTGGAGTAGCTTTTTGAAAAATGTGACTGTTTTCTTCTAAGGGTGTTCTTGTTGGGGAAACATCCTCTTTAAGGTCACTAATGTGTTGTTAGGAAAGTTCCACTGAGAGCCAGTGTGGTAGTATCCAAAGCTGTAGCTGTGTATTAGAGGGTTTTGGTCCACTTCAGGTGCTTGCTGCTTTTGTGTGGTTGATCTGTTCAGTCTGTGGGATATATATATATATGTCATTTGTAAATAACACTGTTTTATATGGATCATTGTACCTACAATTTGATCTTGGCATGGAAGTGTCTCAGGAACCAGTGTGATAATGAAATGTAGCTTTACAATATATGATGAGAATTAGTGAGGAAATAAGGATTTTCAACCAAGATGATTGAAGTATCATCTCAGTTACTTTCTTCAACATACTTATTAAGAAGTTGACGCATTAAGTCATGTATAACTATACCTATAGCCTGTAGAAATTATTGATTCTTTTTTTGAGGGGGAGCAAAAGTAGTTCTGTAGCAGAGAAGACTGGTCTTTGATTTGACAAGCAGCTTGAGGATGCTTAATAGGTACTACTGATGAGCTTTGAGGAGAGACCCCCTGGTTGGACAGTCCCCTTTTAATGAGTAATGACTGAAACATGTGAAAGACTCCTTCTGTTGACCACTGAGCATAACAACTCGAAGTCTTTTTGTAATTCGGCAGGAGAAATGCAGAATTGTGCTCATTATGGTGATACAATTTATGAACTTCACCTTGGATAGGATTGAAATCTGTTACTCTCTGGAACCATTACTGAGACTTGCACACTAAGTCTTCCCTCCTTGATGTCTGTATTTTCAGAATAGTCTTGTTTGCGTTTATGATTTATACAGCTGTGATCTGAGGTATAACGTGAGTTCAGTGGACCATAAGCTTTACTCAGAGTAGGATTTGAACACTGCCTATTTATTGGGTTTGCATTTTTGTTCTTCTGTTGTTTAAATTGGCAGATACTTGTGGTGGTGTTTATTTAATGTGTAAAAACATCTACACTATGTTGGTTTGCTGTTTCCCTTATTTGCAAAAGTAGTGGGCATTTGCGTATTATGCATGTCTGTTCTGAACAAAAATACTAGTATATTTCCAGTAATTATGCTAGTATATATTATTTATAGAAATAAAAGCTTAATTTTAAATTGGCACCTTACAAAGATTACTTATTAAGCCTACCTCAGATACTCTGCTGAAGTTGTGTGTTGCAGCTGTCACAAAGTTGCTCTATCATTTTATCAATATGTAAGCTGATTTTGTTAATAAACTGATGCAGGGATCTGTGAAAACCAAAACATTGCATTCTGACTGTGCTAGCTGTCAAACAGAAATACCAATCAAATTTGAATCTAGTTGTACTACAAAATCTTTCCGGTTATAAAAGGATCAGTTTTATTCTTTAATACAACTAATGTAAATGTGGATCTGGCTAAGAACCTGTTGTGTTCACTCCGTGAATCTTTGTTTTACTGTGATAAAATAAATGCATCCTCTCACAATATGATTTTCAAAACAGGATACAATTGCCAGTCCACATTTAGTAACATTATTTATTGGGGGAAGAAAAAGGCTTTACATCCTGTCAGATCACATAACACGTGTCATGTATTTCACATCGCTTGATGTAGCATTTGCCAGGGTGGCTTCATTAGAGCTGGTCAATAAGTCAATTAGAGCCAGTCAATGAGTTATAAGAGGGATCTTTGTTGATAGGTGCCAGTTTTTGGGTGGCAGTGTGGAGAGGGCAAAATCCAACAAATGTTACCTTAAACCGGACAGAACAGTATAGTAATAAACTTATAGACAACACAGCTCTGGTGAGTTCACGTAGTGGGTGGCTGGGGAGACTGGATTCTTCACGGGCCTCTAGGAACGTCCTTTGAGGTTAGGGGAAGATTTGGGGGTTCCTCCTGCCAATGGAGTACTGTCTTCTGTGAGTTGACATTGACCTCTGCTAATGTTGGGTTGCAAGTCCCTGCCTACAGCCTGGGAGTCGGTAGCTATTGAGTATTTAGTTCTTGGTGTCTTGTGAACCCTGGGAAGACTTATGGTTACTTGTGGATTTCAAGGTCATGCAATATAGAGAGGATGTTTTTGTTCTCTCTTCCTTCCTTACATGTTGACTTCTGGCCACTGTTCCCTTAGCAGCTGTTGGCACTTCAGGGTGTAGCTCTTTCAATGTCTCTAATCCTTTTCCAGGGACCAGACTTTCTTGGGCTTAAATGCCTAAAATCTGGACTCCACCACTAGATTTGTCAGACACATTTCTTTAGCAAGCATTACTGTGTGTATCTGTGACTAAAAAGCAACCAAATCCAAACTACAGCTTTTTGAATATATATTTAATGAGATCTGGAAAGACTATGTCATTCCTTCTGTTACCGAGTAATGCACTCTAATTAAAGTAGTTTACCTGTATACTAAACGCAGTCACTAACAGCCTGCTGTATTCAGTTCATGGTATGTTTATAAATACTGTATTTGGATATCTTTTGGGCTGCAGTTGGCACAGTGCTCTGCCGTGTTGGCTGATGCACAGACTACTTGCTCCCGTAGCTTCAGTTTTCCCTTTATGCAGCTTGTACAGTATCCGGTGAGTTGCTTCAGTTGTCTATTGATGTCTTCTTCTTTGGTTACAAAATGCTGAACTCTAAAGAGATGCAATCCTCCTTAGAAAATCTCCTTTTGAAGGGAACCGTTGCTTGAGTTGAGGACAGGTGAAACTTTGTTTTCGGTATCTCTAGGAAGAAACTGCCAAACTGTCCTTCCCATTGACCCCTTACCTTTGCTCTGTATTTCCTATATTTTTATGGAACATCTTTTGGCTAGCCTCCATGGCAGCAATAATTCACCTGCTTGTGCTCACAACTGTGATTTTTCTTTTTGCTGCCTTCTAATCCCCTCCTTACAAACTGCCGGACAGATTTGCTGTATGAGATCATGTTTCATCAGGATACAGATGCCATTGTAGTCAGTGGGACCAGAGGAGCTTTGCCTGTGCAGATCAAGAATAAAGGATTGAAAACAGTTAATACTTTGTGCCTTGCTGAAATGTGGCTTGGCTTCCCATCTGGAATTTTGGAGGTTTAAAATAACCAGAACAGAGGGTTTTGCTAGTAGTGAGAAAAGGAGAATGGTATGTGTTTCTCAGTCTGCAGGGTATGTAAGTAGACATAGATTTCTGGCAAGCCTATTACTGTTATTTTGAGTTTGTGGTTGGTAAAGATAACTCTCGGTTTCAGGTGGCATTCTTTGGCATGTACAGTGCTCTCCAGGGATTCACCAGAATGCTTGTGGTAGCTGTGGGCGATCTTCATCATTCCCTTACTTCAGCTACTGACCATTGCAGAGACTATTAGGAATTGAGGTTTTTTGGCCATTCTGTACAACATTTTTCATCTTCAACAGTCTGGATCCTCACATAAAAATGCTTGGAAGTTGTATTTATATCTGCTTAAACTGCTGAGTTCGTTGTGTGGTGCAGTGTATGCATAGTTTGGTCCTTCAGCCACCTGCACTGTAAAATTGTTTATGCGTCATGCAAAATGTAGCCTAGACGTTCTTCACCTGTGGCTTTGTATTATTAGCCCATATAGCTGTCTTTTACCAATTTTTTTCCTGTGTTAAAATTGCCCTGTTTTGATGGCTTTCTTGACCGTAGGTCAGCAGTGATGACTCTACCTCTTTTTATTTGATCAGTGGTTGCAATGAAGTTCTATTAGTCCTTAAGTAATATTTATCAGTTTGAAGAGTTAGATGTTAACTTTTTTAAAAGTTAAGCTATCTACTGGCCACCTAACACTTTACCATTCAATTGAGGAAGTGCTATTATGGAATATTGTCATTTGTTAATAAGTGCCAAAATCATTGTCTGCCTTTATACTTTTTATGGAAAATTGAGTATTTGAAAACTTCAGGACATAGAATTTATTTTCTACACTAATGGCCACCTTCGGTGGGGGAAAACTGATCAGTTGATGTTTTATTACAATTTAATCAAGTAGAGATGAAGTTTTCCAAATACTAGTAATGCAGCATAACGTGTATATTTAAAAGAAATCCATTTCTTCCAGTACCTTATCAAGAATTTTCTTTCTAGCTCAGGTTTTGGTTTTTGTTTTTTAACTTGAAAGGGGGATGGCAAGATCAATCTCTGTGTGTGGGTGTGTGTGTGCATGTATATAACCAGTTTTAAAACATCGCTTCAAATGGCAGCTATAGTGTTGATCTTGAACTGTGGGGCAGCAGTTCTAGCGTTGCTGTGTTTCTCTGTTCTTGTGTAGAATTTGGCTCACACATGCCTGAAACTATTTCAGCTGAATGTATACAGTAATAAAGTACAGAATAAAACTAGCCTCTTTGCATCAAAAATGCTCCTAAAAATTGTTAACTTTAAATGATTTGTGGATGCACATGTATTTCTAGCTAATAAAGCATGTGCTTTTCATAGCCACCTGACAAACTGTAATATTTAGATGATGGAAATATAAAATTTCCTCACAATCAGTTTGCTTTGCATGTTTTATGATCTCTCAACATTTTTTCTCTAACATATTTTGAGCTTTACGTTTTTTTAAAATTTATGGTCATATTCTTGAAATTTCAAGTCACATTCATGAAATCACACTGACTCACTGATTGCTTATTCTGATGTTGTTAGTATACGTAACTGCCAAACCATAAACGCTGGTTTCTAGGCTAAAAACTGTATCTGGCTTAAGAAGATGAAAATGTTTGGAAACAGGGAGAGTATTTGAAGAAATGTAATACATTCCTTCTCCATTTGTATACTCTTACCTCGCATCCATTCTTGGCTGTGGTTCACGTTGTTTTGGTCACTTCTTGCCTGGAACAGTGGCGATCATTCATTCACTGCTCTTTGGCTTGTTGTGGTTCTTGGTTTTCTTGAGTGGCAGCACAGCCTGAATGTTGAGCAAGATGTTGTCCTGGCAGATGGTGACTTTGACCAGCAGCTAGTTCATCATCTTGGTTTTTTGAATGGTGAGCTGCCAGAGGATGTGAGAAGAGATAGGTTTTCTTGCTTTTGTGAACATTAGGTGCTGCAGTACAACTAGAAGCACTCAGTATAGTCTGATTTATGTTCTCCTGTTGCAACTTCAGGAGCTCACATAGAGTTATAGCAAGAGAGGCCTTGTGTGTATATTCAAGGATCTTTTACTGTGATGTGGCAATGACAACCAGGGAGGAGAAGGATCATGTTATGACCAGGTACTTCCCTTTCAGCTATAGCAAGTGCTGTACAGACTGAAATTTGATCATTTTGGATTACTGGAAACTAGTAAAGTGATAGTGTAAGAATTAATAAAATATTTGTACATTCAGTTAATAATAGCATTATTGATTAATAACAGTGCTCTTGAAATCAGTGAGACATTTCATATCTGTACATTTACAAACCAGCCTGAGGTTTTTGTAGGACGGAAGCCTTCATTTTCTCTGTTACATGGTTCCCCAGTTACATAAGGTAATGGCATTTAAACTTAATTTTTCAAAAATATGTATTAATTCTAAATTTGGCTCTAAGCTTTCAGAAGTCTGAATTGGTTTGTTAAATTACCTTTACTGAAATCAATTCTCCTTTATTTGGCATCATTATGCGATCAGTGGATGGAGGTATATTAGGATTTAGTGGTGTACAGATACATTCATTAAGCAAAGCAGGAATTCCTTACTGAATTTCAGGGGCCCTTTGGTCTGCCTTGCAAAAGCTTTTGGCTGGCTACTTTTTCCTTCCACAAAAATAGCTATTGGACAGGATCTCAGTGCCTCAGCTTAGGTACAGTACATTTAGTCATCTTCTCTAGGGCACAGTTGACATTCTTAATGATAATTAGGTGAAATCAAAATCCTATCTTTTTTTTAAAATAAAAAGGCTGTTTAGTACATAATAATTAAAATGTACCATGTCTCTGGAAACATTATTGCTAGCCCCCATTAAGAGGTACTCTACTTCCTTAAAGACCCCTAATACATATTTGTGTGTTTGGAAGATTTACTAATCATTTCAAAGATGAAGGTGACATTTCCCTGACATTTCATACGTAGCTTGAAAAATTGGTCCTCTGAAACTCTGATTAAAACAGAAAACATAGTGCAGACAACTTAACTCTACATTCTGATCTGATAGATAGTAATTCAAAAAGAAAGCAAAGGGTCAATCATAGTATTCATGCTTCTTTTTTAAAAATTGATTTACTTACACAGAGTGTTTGCTGAAATCTGAGGCTTTCCTAAGTAAAATCTGCCAAAGGCTTTCAGGTTTTTATCTCCAAATGGTTCACCAATTTCTTGTTTAATGCTCTTTCTTACTGCTGTTTCCCTGAACAAAAAAAAAAAATTTCTAGCCCCTGTTGCACCTTCAAAATTCTGGTATATAAGTAATCATATGCATATAAGTAATCACAAGAGCAGAAAACTTTAATTGGAAATAAAGCAAGTTTTTTTTATAGTAAGTTGAGTGAATCCTTGACCTCAACTATTATAAATTATATCTATTATTTCTAGCAGTCTGGTTTTTTTTAATGTTAGCATCATATTGTGTAATTACATTCCTGCAGACCAGATTGCAGTAACAGTGCTTGATTTCACATATACCAGTAATGAACTCTGAGTTACCACTCAAAATATGTTCTAAATGTTCCTGAAGACATCAGGTCACTATTGACTTAGTGGTCAAAACCAAAAAATATGCTAGAAATTTTTAGGAAAGGAACCGAGAATAGAAAAGAAAACATTACATCACTGTATAAATTGATGTGCACCTGCTTCCCAAATGCCATAGAACTGCAGAATAATTTAAACTGGAAGAGATCTCAGGGAGGCCATCTGGTGCAGCTTCTTGCTCAGAGCAGGGTCATCTTTGATGTTATATCAGGCTGCGCAATGCCTTGTTGCAGTTGAGGTTCTAGCACCTCCAGTGATGGAAGGGGCAACCTGTTTCAGTATTTGATCACTGTCCTCATTGTGAATTTTTTTTCACTATCTAACTGGAATTTTTCTCAATGCAAATTGTCTGTTGCTGCTTGTGCTTTTGCTGTGTACCACTTAGAAGAGTCTGGCCCCATGTAGCCACTTTTATTTTCAGATCCCTAACTTACAAAATTGATGTAGGAGAATTCAGAAAAGCAAAACAATGCTCAAATACGTGGAGGAGCTTCTGTAGAATTAGTGAATAAGTAGATTGGGCTTTCCAGACTTGAAGAAGCATACTGAAAGGGAATGTGATAAAGATGTATACAGTGTGTTGGGTGACATGGAGAAAGTGAATAGGGAATAATGGTTGTTCACTGTTTCTTCAGAAGCAAGAAGCAGGGACAATCAAATAATCACAGTATGCAGATTATTCAAAGCAAGCAGACAAACATGTTCTTCAAAAACATGTAATTAAGTTGTGCAACCGGTTGCTAGAGCAGTGGGTTTTAATAGTTTATACAGATTCAGAAAGCAGCTGAAAAAAATTATGGAAGGAAAATCCTTCTGTGACTGTTACATGTAGAAACATCACATCTTACACTACTAAGGCAAATCTTATACCACAGATCTTCAGAGAACAAGGATACGCTCTGAAGAATTATCATTCTCCTTTTCTTTCAGGCCATTATGCCACTGGCATGGCCTGGGATGTATCTTTGGTCTGAGAAAATACAGCTGTTCTTAAATTTCACACCAGTAAGGCTTGTTTTTCAGGTTACTCTCTGCAATTCAGAAGGTGGAACATTAATTTACATCCAGTGTAGTGTTTTACAGTATGTACATCAATTATGCATAATTTCTGCTGCTTTGGAAGGTGTTATTTGTGTTTAAAACAGAAAATGTTACCTTATCAAAAAATTATTTTTGAATAGCTGTGTTGTTTAATTGGTTTCACTGTGTACTTGAGATGTTTTTAATTAGCTTTGAATGTTTTAATTTTTGATAACTCTATGTTACATCTTCATGGCTCTGCACAGTGCTGCTCCCAATTCTAGGTATCTACAATAGCAAACTAAGAAAATGCATATTACAATTCCTGGGAATGTGCTCCAAAGAGAGATGATCTGCTCAGCTCAAATAATCAGCTCATATTCAGCCAGCAACTCGTTCCCTGTGTGAGTGCCATGTTAATAGTTTAAAATATCCTGTTTTGTTTAGTAAAGGTAGCATGATTCTTTATCTGGTGGTCTTTCTGAGATATCCAGTTCTGTCATGGATGAGAAAAAAAAAGCCTTTGTGAGGTATGAGGTTAGTCTTATTTCTGAAATCAAATCGTAGACTTCAGGGACATCAGCCATGTTCTACTGTATGTTCAGGTTTTAATATGCATCAGCATTTACATCTCCTTTAGTATGTGCTAATACCTATAAAACTAACACACAAAGATTTTGTGGTTAGTATATCCGCTCAGTGACAGGCAGGCCAGAGTTACTGTCATAGTCTATTATATGTTTTTGGGGCCTCCTCTCAATAACTTTTAATCTCCACTGCTGAAGTGACTAATGCAGAGGATCATTTTCAGAAAACTATTTTCTCTAAAGCTTCTTTGAAGAACTCTTGCTTGTAAATCACAAAACTCCATTCTCATGCCAGACATCTATAGCCTTCTAAGAGCAAAAATCTTCCTTGTTCTCCCCATTACCTAAATTTGAAGCCTTAAGATGAATGTTGTTCTGGCACCTTTTTCATCAGGGAAATTGTATCTTCAAACCAGAAAAGAAGCTAGCATTCACTTTAGAAAAAGGCGAGCATCTTAATTGCTCTGGCAGATACTGTCTGGTATGTCTTTTTTATCTGTAAGTTCATTGAACATGTCATTTACAATAACTACCAGGAATTCCTCCCTTCTGGTTTTATCTTAGAGCTGTTGTACTGTACTGAAATAATTTCCATAAAAATCTCCAAGGACGAGTTCTCTAGCCAAATCTTGGAAACAGTACTATCGTGCTCATCTTTTAGATACCACTGATAATGTTCTTCTAATTGATATCTCCTTTTCTTCTGAGAGTGTCTTCTCTTTCAGTTGGAAAGTCCTCCTCAGATTTCCTCTAAATTTCCTGTGAAGGTTCTCTAATTTCATTTGCAAGCCCACATTCAACTTCTCTATACATGCTGATGGTTCATATCTGACGCATTAGGCGGTCTTTCTTTGAGTGGAGTAATATTAGAGTATTGGCCTATTCATATCACCTATATGTACATGTCTGGCTAGTTTTTTTAGCAATATTCAATATATGCTGCATTGTCCGTTGTCTCTCTTATTGCTAATATTCTACCTTTTGATCAGTAGAGATGGTGTTACTATTTGCCTGTCCCTCAGAAGCATCAATTCTGTTTTATCTTTGTCTTAGATTTCTCTCCAGCTTCTTAATTCCTTGCTATTCTAAAAAGAGTGTAGATTATTTTTCTTTCATAATAACATCTAATATAGCCATTTTTCTGGATTTATACAGATAAAAAGCTCTTTTGGGCTTTTACGTTATGCAGTTCAATTTAAGCAAAATCTTTTGCCTTGTTGCTTTGTCTTGCTCAAGTTCATTCAAAATACCATTGCGAATATGATTCTTACGGCTTGTCATTTTGATTTTGTCACACTTCTGGGTGTATTGTATTATTTTTCATGCACTCGTAAGATCTGCATTTATTTTGCCCAGTGACAGAACTGTATGTCTGCCAAAAAGGAGATTTTTGTCCACAGGACGCTAGCAGTTGTAGTGCATGACTGCAGAAGCTATATTCTACTGGAAAATCCATTAAAATGGACAGGACCTCACATTGCACAAAATCCCCCAAAGTGAATATACAAAACACAGAAGCTCGGCTTTCTGTGTATGACATATAAAGATGCACCTGGGGAAATCCTCAAGGAAAATAGGGAGTGCTTCACTTGCGTTTTTTAGCTGGCCTGAATCCTGTGCTTCTTTTTGGGTTCTTATGCTTTATTTTTCCTCTCTGCATCTTGTCAGAAGAGAAAAATGGAAAGTAAAATTAAGAGCGCTACGGTGATTGTCTTCTGCTGTGACATCTCTTTAAAAGAGCTGAGGTAATTGTTTTGATTATTAAAAAGGAAAAGGAGAACTGGAATGAGAAGGCTGGCTGAGATGTATACAATTGGGAACAGCATTTCAGCACTCCATGTTTTGTGGCAGAAGAATTATAACACTGCTGCGTCCAAACTAGTTGCTTGTAAAATATGACAGAGCACTCTAATCTGATGGTTACAAGTAGTTGCTGTCAATCAGTTTCTCAATAGAAGCGTTATTTGTCTTAGTAAATCCTTTCTATATTATTTGGAAATAAAAGCAGTAGTGCTTTGTATTATTTATCAAAGGGAAGAATGACAAGAAGTCCCATTCATAAAACAGCTGTTTGTATTCCATATAGAAGTTAATCAGTTTTGCATCATTCCAGAGTAAGTAGTTGGATTTTCAGCAGTTTTGCTAGGTGTACCTGTCCAATAGATAGAAAATTCATGACCTGTTCTAAGAGCAAGTCCCAAGCCTGGTGGAGGTTCATTTTAATTCATTCTGGAGAGTGATTAGAAATATGGCTAGTCCTAAAAGAGAATTATCTGATTATGCATTATCAATGCATTTTTCATAATTCCTTGTATGTGCTCTTGTGCCACCGGTACATTTAAACACAAAGAAATAGATTAAAAATGTTCTCTAATGACAGTATATATTTTCATACACGTCTAGCTTTTTAATGGTAAACTACAATTTATTCTGCAGTAATTCAGTCATTGCATAAAATACTATGGTCCATAGATTAGTTTTCTTTTTAATGATATTGGTGTAGTATAAAATAAAGGAAGTGACAAATCGTGCTACCATTTTCCTAATATCTCTGAAAGTAATTAATTTAAACTAAAATGAAACTGAATCAGCTAATATGTTTTGGTAGCTGCATTATGTATGCTAGCAAGCATACTACTCCATAATGCTCTCTACAGCATCCTGATGCAGAACTCCTGATTCCTTTCCAGCGTCTTTCTCAGATCTGTTAGTCAAATAGTAATGTGTCTTGTAAGTTTGTCTGAAGCGTGTGTGGTGTCTACGTAGCCAGCATGGTTGTGTTGGTTGGTCAGATGTCTGATGTTTGTTGGAAGGAGGGTTGTGTGGAATTATAATGAACTTTTCTTCCTGAGGACACAGAGAGTCTCTGGTCTCTGTTTGCTTCTTTCAGAAATTGAAAATAACCTAATATCCTGAGATAATCCTTTCATCTACTAAATCCTTTGATAAATTGTGAGGGCCTTGGCTGAGAGATTCAAAATTTAATGTGGCTAGGGTGGAGATCATTGAAAGACACACACACACACACACACGATGGGCTGTTCTGGGTTGTATTCTTATGCTAGTTTAGGAAAAAAATTCCATTAAAAAATCTCTTCACGCTGTTGAATAGACTATTCTCAGTGAAAACTGCTTTCCTGCAAGATCTAATGGGTCCTGCTAAGGTGGTCTGCAGCTGGGCAATGGCAAAAAAAAAAAAAAAAATCAGTAAAAGACCACTGTTGCTGCTCTTCAGTTTTATTCAGGTTGCCCTAAAAATACTTAAATGGAATAAATAAACTTAGCCTGCAGTTGTGTTTGTCATGTGTTTGATAATGCCTGCTGTGCAGACAAATTGAGTCTTCATTGCTGTAAGATACAGGGTAGTTTTGGTATGTCAGAGGGAAGGTGCTATGAAAATACTAAACAGTGTTTATAAATGTATTGCAGTTCGAACAGGGCACACACTACATTTTGAACAGAGCCAAAGTTTATCCCTTAAATCTGCATTTTTACGCTCATTCTATTTAGTGCAACTATTAGCCTCTATGTATCATTCAGTGGTGCTTATCGAAGTCCTCTGGTGGGGCCCAGTTCATGAGTCTTTCCGCTATTTTGAGTAAAAAAACCCTCTTATTAAAAACATTTTTCAATAGGGAGAAACTGATGAATGTAGACTCTTACTTGTAGTTTGATGTTGTCATTAGATAAGCACGCAGTTAGTGTAAAGTAGAAAGAAAACTCCTGAGTTTGTTTAGGGGAGGAGTAGTGGAATTCATGCATCTTTTGGTAACTTAATTTTTCCTCTCATATAAGAAGTAAACATGTAATTGCAGTTAAATCTCATGGCTCACTTCTGAAGAGATGTGTGAAATGGGTGGATCATTCCACACCCAGCCAGCATGCAAGCAAAATTAGACTCTCTGTCCCGCTATTGTTAATGAGATTTTTTTTTTTTTTTTTTTTTTTGTGTAGCCAGTTGAATTCATCAGTATTATAAAAATAAAAATCAGGACTCAGCACAGAGTGTTTTATTATAAGAAAATTAGTTGGCATACAATATTACTTGAGTCTGATAAAAGGAATAAAAATGTTATTGATGGGTAAGTGGGCACATAGTTAATGAGTATTTCAGTGACTAATAAACTCCCTATTAGTGTTTTGACTATTTGATTGGTTTTTGCACTCTTTTTTCACAGCATACAAATTAAGGCACATTGCAGGATTTTGCTACCAAGTAAATAAATTTATTTTACTAAGACAATATTTAACCTATATCCCTTAAACGAAATTGTATTTGGGAGTCATTTTTAAACACTGGTATATTCTGTATATAGAATGAATAGATTCTGTTGCTTATTTGGAAGTCCTGGAATAAACTGAAGCTGCATTTATTACATGATCAGATTTTCAGTTTCTTCAGCCAAGGGTGTACGTCCAAAACTTGGAAGCAATTTTTCTTTGTAACGCTACCAAACAGTTGTAGTCTGTCTCCATTATCAGTTTCTTACAGTTTAGGTAACCGATAGCTAATTAGAATGAGGTTGTTAATGTGTTTCAGATTTAATTACTTTGCAAATACTCATTAAAATACCTTGGCTGTTTCTGAGAGTGATTTACACGAAATAAGCTCAGTTTGTCAGTGTTAAAAATCCATTTTTGTATTTTTTGAAAGATTCTTTGATATTAATTTTGAGAGCTGGTGGTAAGTCAGAGATTAAGAAATACACAGTCTTTGGACTAGGTCAAGTTATGAGCACCTTGGAATTTACATTGACTTACGCTGAACTAGAGATGCTTAAAGGCTGTTTCAGTGTTCCAGTTAGAGCCCTCGTCTTACAGAATTTAAAATCCAGATGGTGGCTGCTCCTATGGTTTACGGTAGTGCCAGAAAACAAATGGATCCTGTAACTTGCACTGTTGGTACTAATATTTACAAGTAATGTATTGTTAGAGAAGAACATGTTTTTAATAATAAAAGGGAAAAAAAACCCCATATATTAAGTAAGTATAATTTACATATGTATTTTTGAGTTTTACTCTGTGGGCTTTTTTTAATTATATGGTTTCAAATCAATGTTCTTCTAAAAAAATGAGTATTTCAGGAGAACTAAGAATTATGTCCTTTGTTTTTAGGGTACAAAATAATTTAAGTTCTCTTTATAGTTAACCATAGTGATACTTAAAATAATTGCACAAAATATTGAAGGAATTACAGAATTTGTCAGCAGTTAAATTGATATGAGTTAGCTTAATCCCACTGATGTTGACACTTACTGGTTTGTATCGGTAGAGGCTCAGCCCCTATCTTTTATTTAAATAAAATCCAGGAGCCTACATTCCACGTTCTCCAATAATCCAACTATCATACCAATTTGCTTGTTTTCACTGGAGATACTGCTTTTTCTCCTAGGACAAGAAGGATAAAGTCTCAAGATTTGACACTATACGTCATTCCATAGCTGGAATTATAAGGTCTCCAAAATCCATGTTGGGCTCATCGTCGGTAAGTAGTATCAATAATGTAGTGTTGTACTACATTCTGTTATTTTTACAGTTCAGGTAGGATTTTTTTTTTCTGAAGCATCATGCATTTCCATCTATATAGACAAAAATTACATTAAAATGATGTTATAAAAACACTGTTCTGATTGATCAGCAGACGTGATAATATTGTGACATAATAGCATGTCAGAACAACTTGTTGCACTTTAGGAAAAAAAGAGAGTTTATATGTTCTTTGCAGCTCCCAGACTGGTGCTATACTTTTAAGAGTACTCTTCCCAGTGAGTCTGATTTGCTGGAAATGCAGTGTATTATGATATTCTGTAGTGGGTCAGATGGTCATGCATGTTTTACCCATTGTTTCAATAATTATATTCCCTATATTTGTTACAAAGGCACAGTATATAAGCGTATTATTATTATTACTACTACTACTACTACTTCCTCAATAACTAGTACTACTTAAGTAGTTAGGTATTACACATCTTGCTTCAATCCCCACTAAAAATGGTTGTTGAGTATCTCTTACTTCTAGATGGCTTTTGTTCAGGTTCCCTAATGGATGGAGAAACTTTTTTATTTCTTCTGCTTTTGTATTACCTCTGTTTGTTTTTGTATAGAAGCTTGCAAGACTAGTTACAATACTCGAGCACCTACTTAGGGAGGTGTCAGATTTTACTTGAAAACCTTCCTCCTATGTTTTCCTGAAATGGAACAGCTGATCATCCCAACGCCCCCAGCAAAAAAAACGCATAAAAACCAAGCTGAAAAAAACCCCAGCTAAAAACCAAAAAAAAAACCAACCCAAAAAAGGTGGGCAGAATTTTTGAAACTTCTTAAAATGGCCTTTTAATTGTGATCTTGTCACCTGAAACTTTAGCTTGAAATAGCATTTTTGAGAAAACTTTAGAATGAATGGGCCTTCTATTTTATACTGCAGGATTGCATCCAAAGACCCGTTAAAGGACCCAGTAAAGTTTATTTAAGCTAAACAATATTCAGAATGTGTGGAAGAGATTACAATTGCATAGATATACATACCCATATATGTATATATACATGTGTATACATAGGAAAATTGTATATAGTGATAAAGGAATGGAGCAATAAATATGATAACGAGATAAAATTGGGACAGGAATGCTTTTACTATGGAAAATGTGTAAATTGCATGACATATTTGAAAAGTAATAGGAAAAACCCTGCTAAAATATTAAAATATCCCTGGAGATGAACAAAATCTCCACATTGTCATGATCTTTGGTTTATAAAACTTCTAATTGATCTAAAAATGCAACATTTCATAATAAAAACATATTAAAATATAAATTGCTGTGACCTCTGTTCTTTGTGTAGATGAGACATAGCCTTCAATTTTGTCTATTTGTATGTGTTATACAGCTTGTTACGATTTAAAAAAAAAACCAAACCAAAAACTACCAAAAACTGCTTCAGAGGAAAATTGGAGGAGAAAAAATTTCAAGACGACAATCAAGATCAAACATTTAAAATGAAATCAGGGGAAATCAATGCCAAAATTTTCATTGGCTTTAATTAAAGTGTCATTTTAAATAACCTATGTGCCTCATTTTGATTTTCATTCCAATCTATATTACTATTAATTTCATGGAAATTGGTGTAAACCTGGGTGTAGATAGATGGTAGGAAGGATTGCTGAAGCCTTGGAATATATATGGGAGAAGTAAGATCAGAATTGGGTCATTTGAGGCAGAAAGTAAAATCTGAGTAACAAGTGTACTCTTGATTACCTATCACTTAAATGAGCTTCAAAGTCAGAATATATAAACCAATCAATTTTCAGTTTTGCTTTGTATTTTGATATAGTGATTTCTTGTGTGTTAGAAAAGCTAACTATGTGTATACAGGTAAAATTTGCTTCACGAAATTGTACTTAGATGTCATTTGAGGCAGAAAGTAAAATCTGAGTAACAAGTGTACTCTTGATTACCTATCACTTAAATGAGCTTCAAAGTCAGAATATATAAACCAATCAATTTTCAGTTTTGCTTTGTATTTTGATATAGTGATTTCTTGTGTGTTAGAAAAGCTAACTATGTGTATACAGGTAAAATTTGCTTCACGAAATTGTACTTAGATCTTCATG